>NC_068441.1:34376804-34676804 GCF_023373465.1 Oncorhynchus keta
TCTATCGCCATCTCTTTCCCTCTATCTCCTTCCTCTCCTTTTCTCTCTCCTTCCCTTTCTCTCTATCGCCATCCCTTTCCCTCTATCTCCTTCCTTTCTCTCTATCGCCATCTCTTTCTCTCTATCTCCTTCCCTTTCTCTCTATCTCCTTCCCTTTCTCTCTATCTCCTTCCCTTTCTCTCTATCTCCTTCCCTTTCTCTCTATCTCCTTCCCTTTCTCTCTATCTCCTTCCCTTTCTCTCTATCTCCTTCCCTTTCTCTCTATCTCCTTCCCTTTCTCTCTATCTCCATCTCTTTCTCTCTATCTCCTTCCCTTTCTCTCTATCTCCTTCCCTTTCTCTCTATCTCCTTCCCTTTCTCTCTATCTCCTTCCCTTTCTCTCTATCTCCATCCCTTTCTCTCTATCTCCTTCCCTTTCTCTCTATCGCCATCCCTTTCTCTCTATCTCCTTCCCTTTCTCTCTAGCTCCTTCCCTTTCTCTCTATCTCCTTCCCTTTCTCTCTATCTCCTTCCCTTTCTCTCAATCCCCTTCCCTTTCTCTCTATCTCCTTCCCTTTCTCACTATCTCCTTCCCTTTCTCTCTATCCCCTTCCCTTTCTCTCTATCTCCTTCCTTTCTCTCTATCCCCTTCCCTTTCTCTCTATCTCCTTCCCTTTCTCTCTATCTCCTTCCCTTTCTCTCAATCCCCTTCCCTTTCTCTCTATCTCCTTCCCTTTCTCACTATCTCCTTCCCTTTCTCTCTATCCCCTTCCCTTTCTCTCTATCTCCTTCCTTTCTCTCTATCGCCATCTCTTTCTCTCTATCTCCTTCCCTTTCTCTCTATCTCCTTCCCTTTCTCTCTATCTCCTTCCCTTTCTCTCTATCTCCTTCCCTTTCTCTCTATCTCCTTCCTTTCTCTCTATCGCCATCTCTTTCTCTCTATCTCCTTCCCTTTCCTCTATCTCCTTCCTTTCTCTCTATCGCCATCTCTTTCTCTCTATCTCCTTCCCTTTCTCTCTATCTCCTTCCCTTTCTCTCTATCGCCATCCCTTTCCCTCTATCTCCTTCCTTTCTCTCTATCGCCATCTCTTTCTCTCTTTCTCCTTCCCTTTCTCTCTATCTCCTTCCCTTTCTCTCTATCGCCATCCCTTTCCCTCTATCTCCTTCCTTTCTCTCTATCGCCATCTCTTTCTCTCTATCTCCTTCCCTTTCTCTCTATCTCCTTCCCTTTCTCTCTATCTCCTTCCCTTTCTCTCTATCTCCTTCCCTTTCTCTCTATCTCCTTCCCTTTCTCTCCAGCTCCTTCCCTTTCTCTCTATCTCCTTCCCTTTCTCTCTATCTCCTTCCCTTTCTCTCTATCTCCATCTCTTTCTCTCTATCTCCTTCCCTTTCTCTCTATCTCCTTCCCTTTCTCTCTATCTCCTTCCCTTTCTCTCTATCTCCTTCCCTTTCTCTCTATCGCCATCCATTTCTCTCTATCTCCTTCCCTTTCTCTCTATCCCCTTCCCTTTGTCTCTATCTCCTTCCTTTCTCTCTATCGCCATCTCTTTCTCTCTATCTCCTTCCCTTTCTCTCTATCTCCTTCCCTTTCTCTCTATCGCCATCCCTTTCCCTCTATCTCCTTCCTTTCTCTCTATCGCCATCTCTTTCTCTCTATCTCCTTCCCTTTCTCTCAATCTCCTTCCCTTTCTCTCTATCTCCTTCCCTTTCTCACTATCTCCTTCCCTTTCTCTCTATCTCCTTCCCTTTCTCTCCAGCTCCTTCCCTTTCTCTCTATCTCCTTCCCTTTCTCTCCAGCTCCTTCCCTTTCTCTCTATCTCCTTCCCTTTCTCTCTAGCTCCTTCCCTTTCTCTCTATCTCCTTCCCTTTCTCTCTATCTCCTTCCCTTTCTCTCTATCTCCTTCCCTTTCTCTCTATCTCCTTCCTTTCTCTCTATCGCCATCCCTTTCCCTCTATCTCCTTCCTTTCTCTCTATCGCCATCTCTTTCTCTCAATCTCCTTCCCTTTCTCTCTATCTCCTTCCCTTTCTCTCTATCTCCTTCCCTTTCTCTCTATCTCCTTCCTTTCTCTCTATCGCCATCTCTTTCTCTCAATCTCCTTCCCTTTCTATCTCCTTCCCTTTCTCTCTATCGCCATCCATTTCTCTCTATCTCCTTCCCTTTCTCTCAATCTCCTTCCCTTTCTCTCTATCTCCTTCCCTTTCTCTCTATCTCCTTCCCTTTCTCTCTATCTCCTTCCTTTCTCTCTATCGCCATCCCTTTCTCTCTATCTCCTTCCCTTTCTCTCTATCTCCTTCCTTTCTCTCTATCGCCATCCCTTTCCCTCTATCTCCTTCCTTTCTCTCTATCGCCATCTCTTTCTCTCAATCTCCTTCCCTTTCTCTCTATCTCCTTCCCTTTCTCTCTATCTCCTTCCCTTTCTCTCTAGCTCCTTCCCTTTCTCTCTATCTCCTTCCTTTCTCTCTATCGCCATCTCTTTCTCTCAATCTCCTTCCCTTTCTATCTCCTTCCCTTTCTCTCTATCGCCATCCATTTCTCTCTATCTCCTTCCCTTTCTCTCAATCTCCTTCCCTTTCTCTCTATCTCCTTCCCTTTCTCACTATCTCCTTCCCTTTCTCTCTATCCCCTTCCCTTTGTCTCTATCTCCTTCCTTTCTCTCTATCGCCATCTCTTTCTCTCTATCTCCTTCCCTTTCTCTCTATCTCCTTCCCTTTCTCTCTATCGCCATCCCTTTCCCTCTATCTCCTTCCTTTCTCTCTATCGCCATCTCTTTCTCCTTCCCTTTCTCTCTATCTCCTTCCCTTTCTCTCTATCGCCATCCCTTTCCCTCTATCTCCTTCCTTTCTCTCTATCTCCTTCCCTTTCTCTCTATCTCCTTCCCTTTCTCTCTATCTCCTTCCCTTTCTCTCTATCGCCTTCCCTTTCCCTCTATCTCCTTCCTTTCTCTCTATCGCCATCTCTTTCTCTCTATCTCCTTCCCTTTCTCACTATCTCCTTCCCTTTCTCTCTATCCCCTTCCCTTTGTCTCTATCTCCTTCCTTTCTCTCTATCGCCATCTCTTTCTCTCTATCTCCTTCCCTTTCTCTCTATCTCCTTCCCTTTCTCTCTATCGCCATCCCTTTCCCTCTATCTCCTTCCTTTCTCTCTATCTCCTTCCCTTTCTCTCTATCTCCTTCCCTTTCTCTCTATCTCCTTCCCTTTCTCTCTATCTCCATCTCTTTCTCTCTATCTCCTTCCCTTTCTCTCTATCTCCTTCCCTTTCTCTCTATCTCCTTCCCTTTCTCTCTAGCTCTCTCTCAGTTGAAACCGCTGGCCAAACACGCAGACTCACTAAACACATTTCCACTTAATATAAATTCAGCATTGTATGGCAAAAAATAACTCAAAATAATATTGTCCAATCCAAACGTAGAAAGCAATGAGAGGGTATTAATTGATCAAGTGTATTATACTCTTCAAATCCAATAAAGGTCCAAGGACCTTAGAAACATCAATAGAACAGGAAGGTTCAAGCTTTTTTTCCCGGAAGCTGGCACATAAGGTACAATTAGATCTAGCACATCTGTCGGAATGTCGTCTCGACAGCTCACAGCCTAGTAGACTCGCTTACAGACCAGGAACAAGTTACTCCATAGCAGAATTCCCCACGACAGACCCTGGCTAACATAATCTACTCTGTCAGTCTGTGTTCTCGCACAGTGTTCTCCCTCTGTGTGCTCCCTCTCTCCCCAAACTGTCACCTTCTGACATTTCACTGGATACTACTGTTATTAAACACACAGCAGAAATAGAGGGGGGGAGATTGGGAGGAAGGAAGAAAGAGGGAGAGAGAGTTATGACGAGACAGTGGGGGGACTGGGAGAGGCAGAGGGAGAGGGAGAAGGAGAGAGAAAGAGAGGGGGCAGACAGAGAGCGAAAGATAGCAATAAATAATAATATTTTGAGGGTGTTTATATTTGCTCTGTTAACACAAGTGTATAATGGAAATGCCCAACGCTCTAACCTTGCGGCTACCTGCCATCCTGAAGACAGCAGAGACAGCAGAGAAACAGACAGAAACCGAGCCGGGCAGAGACAGAGAGATATAGCTCATCAAATCAGCTCACAGCTTAATGGACTGTGGAAGGAGCAGAGGAGAGGGGAGCAGCATATCACATTGCTCTCACGTCTCCATTGCACCACAGCCAAACATCTGAGGCTGGTTCAACAGTTAGCTCAAATCAGATAGAAGCATTCTGTATGACATTCTTTATGTCCAGTCTATGCTTTAATAAGGCTTGGATACACTGAGTTCGCAATGGCGCTGGAATGTATAGCAGACGTTTTACATGCTCCTGACCAATTCTGTTATTTTGTGGATTTTTGCGTTGATCGTAACTTTTTTTTATACATATATATACATACATATACTATACATATATATATATACATATATATATATATGTATAATGTTCCTGCCATCATTTGCTATGACCGAAAAGAGCTTCACTAACCTCGATTTGGATTTCTACTTCAGGGAGTCTTCGGTGCAGGACATACTGCTCACCCCAGACCAGGCCCTAATCCCTGACACTTGGAAAAGAAAGTGACAGCGATATAGAGGCCGACGTGTGGGCAACCTGATGAAACTACAGACGCGAGAAAATAACCCCCCTCTACCCTCTGTTCTAGTGACGAATATACAATCACTGGAGAACAAACTGCTCCGTTCAAGATGATCCTATCAACAGAAACTTGCCTGAACAAGGACATGGATAATACACATCTTGCTGTTTTTTCTATGCTTTGGCAGGACAGAATGGCAACGTCGGGTAAACTCAGGGGGGGGGTAGTTAGTTAGAATACCTCACGATAGGCTGTAGATCATACTACTCCACACACAGAGATGCATACAAAGCTCTCTCTCGCCCTCCATTTGGCAAATCTGACTATGACGCTATCCTCCTGATTCTTGCTTACAAGCAAAAACTTAAACAGGAAGTACAAATTATGCGCTCAATACGTAAGTGGTCAGAAGCGGATGCAAAGCTACACGACTGTTTTGCTAGCACAGACTGGCACATGTTCCGGGACTCATCCGATGGCACTAAGGAGTTTACCACATCAGTCACCGGCTTCGTTAATAAGTGAATCAATGACTACATCCCCACAGTGACCGTATGTACATAACCGAACCGGAAGCCACAGGCAACATCCACACTGAGCTAAAAGGCTAGTGCTGCCGCTTTCAAGGAGCGGGACACTAACCCGGATGCTTATAAGAAATCCTGCTATGCCCTCTGACAAACAAACAGGCAACGCGTCAATACAGGACCAAGACTGAATCCTACTGCACCGGATCTGATGCTCGTCGAATGTGGCAGTGTTTGCAAACTAGCATGGATTACAAACTAGCACGGATTACAAACTAGCACGGATTACAAAGGGAGCCATGAGCTGCACAGTGACATAAACCGACCAGATGAACTAAATGCATTCTATGCTCATCGAGTAAAGCAACACTGAACCATGAGTGAGAGCACCAGCTGTTCCAGACAACTGTGTGATCACACTCTCTATTGTCAATGAGAATAAGACCTTTAAACAGTTTAACATTCACAAGGCAGCAGGGCCAGATGGATTGCCAGACGTGTACTCATAGCATGCCCTGACTAGCTGTCCCGTGTCTTCAATGATATTTTCAACCTCTCTGTGACCCACTCTGTGTTACTTACATGGTTCAAGCAGATCACCATAGGCCCTGTGTCCAGGAATGCCAAGGTAACCTGTCTAAATAACTATCGCACCGTAACACTCACATCTGTAGCCATGAAAGGTTTTGTAAAGGCTGGCTCACATCAACACCATCATCCCACTCCAATTCGCATTTCTCCCCAACAGATCCAAAGATGATGCAATCTCCATTGCACTCCACACTGTGACTTTCCCACTTGGACAAAAGGAACACCTACATGAGAATGCTGGTTCATTGACTACAGCTCAGTGTTCAACACCATAGTGCCTTCCAAGCTCATCACTAAGCTAGGACCCTGGGACTGAACACCTCCCTCTGCAACTGGATCCTGGACTTCCTGATGGAACGCCCCCAGGTGGTGAGGGTACTGTAGGCAACAACACATCAGTCACGCTGACCCTCAAGACGGGGGCCCCTCAGAGGTGCGTGCTTAGTCCCCTCCTGTACTCCCTGTTCACCAATGACTGTGTGGCCGCGCACAACTCAAACACCATCAATAAGTTTGCCGACAACATGACGGGGATAGACCTGATCATCGATGACAATGAGACAGCCCATTGAGAGGTCAGAGACTTGGCAGTGTGATGCCAGGACAACAACCTCTCACTCAATGTCAGGAAGATAACGGAGCTGATCATGTAATACAGGAAATAGAGGGCTGGGCACGCCCCATTCACATTGACGGGGCTGTAGTGGAGCGGATCGAGAGCTTCAAGTTCCTTGGTGTCCACAACACTAACGATTTATCATGGTTCAAACACACCAACACAGTTATGAAAAGGGCACTACAACGCCTCTTCCCCCTCAAGAGGTTGAAAAGATTTGTCATGGGCCCTCAGATCCTCAAAAAGTACAACAGTTGCACCATTGAGAGCATCTTGACTGGCTGTATCACCACTTGGTTTGACAATTGCTTGGCATCCAACCGCAAGTTGATACAGAAGGTAATGCATACAGCCATGTACATCACATCCAGGACCTCCATAGCTGGCGGTGTCAGAGGAAGGCATTAAAAATGGTCAGACTCCAGCCACCCATCATAGACTGTTCTCTCTGCTACCGCATGGAAAGTGGTACTGATACACCAAGTCTGCAACCAACAGGACCCTGAACATCTTCTACCCCAAGCCATAACACCCGTTTTGCACACATTGTTTTTTGACTCATCACATGACACTGCTGCTACTGTTTACTATCTGTCACTTTATATCAACCTCAATGACCTCATACCCCTGCACCCCTGGACAGACTCAGTACTGGTACCCCTGGTCTATAACCAAGTTATTGTTACTCATTGTGTGTCTACTGTTACTTTTATTATTATGTGTTTTACTTTTCTATTATTTCTCTATTGTCTTTCTCACTGCATTGTTGGGAAGGGCCTGTAAAGTAAGCATCTCACTGTTAGTCTACACCTGTTGTTCACAAAGCATGTGACAAATACAATTTGATTGATTTGATTTAGATGAAGACAAGACAATTAGTAAAATAAAATAAAAAGGTTGTTGCAATGGAACACGACTCCTGCAGATGCAGGTGCATCACTTTAAAGATCAGTGCAGACATTTTGTTGAACCAGATGGTTTCCTTATGGTATCTCATTACTAAATGAGGAGCTACAACCAGGTGTTGTGCATTTAGCAATCAACCGAACCACAAGTGAACAAGACACGTCTGTCTCACAGAATGGGAGTTTTCTGTCAATCGCGTGGGACTAATTGACGTATTAGAGTGAAATCTGTCCAATGTGTGAAGTCAGTGCAGACCCTTCCATTTCTGTGTGCAGCGCTGTGGAACATTGTGGCCCATTGTGGATCCTCGGGTGAGTTACCCATCAGTGCACACCTCTTCCACTCTATTCCCCCTCTCTCTTTCTCTCTCCTCTCTCTGCTCCTGTAATTGGAACTCAGAACTCTGACACATTCTGACAGATAACAGTAATGGAACCAGCACTCTAGAAGGGAGAGGTTCCTCCCTTGAGCACTGATCTAGAACCTGTTATATAGCCTCTCCATATCCTAACCATAATCATAAGAGGGGGGAAATACAACTGACCCTAGATCAGTGTCTGGTAGTGGCAACTTCATTGTTATCTGTTTTCTGCTCTTAGCTGAATCATTCTGGGCACACACACAAACAAGGATAACTGATGCAGCGTTTTTAATGAGTGGTTTGAAGAGGAGAGGGCCCAGAGTGGGGATTCTACAGAGTGGGTATTCCACAGAGTGGGTATTCTACAGAGTGGGGATTCTACAGAGTGGGGATTCTACAGAGTGGGTATTCCACAGAGTGGGTATTCTACAGAGTGGGGATTCTACAGAGTGGGGATTCTACAGAGTGGGTATTCTACAGAGTGGGGATTCTACAGAGTGGGGATTCTACAGAGTGGGGATTCTACAGAGTGGGGATTCTACAGAGTGGGGATTCTACAGAGTGGGTATTCTACAGAGTGGGTATTCTACAGAGTGGGGATTCTACAGAGTGGGTATTCTACAGAGTGGGTATTCTACAGAGTGGGTATTCTACAGAGTGGGGATTCTACAGAGTGGGTATTCTACAGAGTGGGTATTCTACAGAGTGGGGATTCTACAGAGTGGGTATTCTACAGAGTGGGTATTTTACAGAGTGGGTATTCTACAGAGTGGGGATTCTACAGAGTGGGGATTCTACAGAGTGGGTATTCTACAGAGTGGTGATTCCGCGCACACACACACACACACACACACACACACACAAACACTATGGATGACTGGGTCTAGACTAGAATAAAGGGTGGCTGGATGCGGTAGTCCATCTTGGTAGTACGCACCATGTGTGTGTGTGTGAGGGTGTCCGTGCATGTTTGTGTGTGTGCTTTAGATGAGGGGTTGAGTTAACACTGACTCCACTTGTGTGGAGCGGAGTGTAGGTTTGATTGCTGAAGAAATCTCTGCTGCTCACTCTTCTCTTCCCTCATTGTCACAGTTTTCTCCTATGTGCTCCTCTCCTCTCCATCAGACTGAGTAGGAGTGCTGGTTGATGGTACTTTTTTGGGAGGTGGACAATTTTGCCAATTGAAATTCAGATCCTCGTCCTTCACAGTGCTTCCAAACCACAATCCACAGAAAGACACCACAAAATCTCCCTTTCCTTCTTTTACCACTATCTCTCATTGTCTACCTTCTCCTCCCTACATCCCTCCATCCCTTCGTCCGTCTGAAGTCTTCACGCTCCGTTAAGGAGGGAAGGACTGCCTGAGGCCATGGAGCTTTTAACTCAGCCTAGACATCTGTCGACGGGACACACACAAGGACCACACGTGCACGCATGCACACACACGCACGCACGCACGCACGCACGCACGCACACACACACACACACACACACACACACACACACACACACACACACACACACACACACACACACACACACACACACACACACACACACACACACACACACAGGGACAACAAAGGACACTGTCAAAATGCACTACACACCCCAGTTGGCTGTTTGGGATACCACTCTGGGCAGGGGGAGGGGTAGAGGGGAAGAGAAGGAAGGAGTGAGGAATAGAGGATGAGAAGGAGGAGGGAAGTGAGGTGACCCACAGGGTCACCAGAAGACAACACCTTTATTTATTGATCAGCTAAGATCCCCACAGTACTGCCCTATCTTCTGGGGTGACAACTAATATCCTGTCTGCGCTTGCCTTAGGTGCGGGTGACACACACACACACACACGTACACGCACACGCACAGGCTGCTCTGAAATCTCCTGTCTTCTTGGCGATAACCATCTCTTTAGCAGGTGTTTGATGAGAAAGCAGAGGGAGTTAGCTGTCCCTGCCAGTCCCCCTGAGAACATCAAACAAAACACTGATCTGCTCCCTAAATCCATCTCTGGGATGAACTGTGGAGATTGTGAGCTCTAGATGGCTTCTACATCATACACCTCTCTGAATATCACACACACACCTGCATACACAGTCAGTCAGTCAGTCAGTCAGTCAGTCAGTCAGTCAGTCACTCAGTCAGTCAGTCAGTCACTCACTCACTCACTCACTCACTCAGTCACTCAGTCACTCAGTCACTCAGTCACTCAGTCAGTCACTCAGTCACTCACTCAGTCACTCACTCAGTCACTCACTCAGTCACTCAGTCACTCAGTCACTCACTCACTCACTCACTCACTCACTCAGTCACTCACTCACTCACTCACAGTCACTCAGTCACTCAGTCACTCACTCACCACTCACTCACTCACTCACTCACTCACTCACACACTCACTCACACACACACACACACACACACACACACACACACACACACACACACACACACACACACACACACACACACACACACACACACACACACACACACACACACACACACACTGATCCCTCCCTGTTGATTCAGAGATAGAGAGGCTTGAAGATGGAGACGGCTGATATTGCAGCGTGAGATACGACAGACACTGGCAGCGTGACTGGAATCATATAACGGAATCATCACATCACACACACACACACACACACACACACACACACACACACACACACACACACACACACACACACACACACACACACACACACACACACACACACACACACACACACACACACACACACACACACACAGAGATTAAAGGTAAAGAGATCTTTACCAAAATTAGTCAGGAAGACCAAGGACTGTTAAGTTACGATTTCACAGGGAAATCTGAATGCTCCTGATTTGAACACCTAATGATATAATGCATGGCATGTCAATTCCACAGCTGTAAGATGTAGCACCTCAGACAGATGGAACTGTGACAGTCACAGTAGCAGTATTCTGCACACGCATATTCTATCTCCTCCAGGGTAATTGGAATTCAGACTCAAACTCACTTGATACACACTTTAAATGTTTAGACTGTCATTCACATACTATTGGGCTTGTATATCTGACTTATGAAGAGTACTCTACACACATACAATGCTGGCAGGCAGGCAAGCATAGACACACACATACTTTCTCAAATACTCACTGTCCTTACCTGGCTCTCCCCCCCCATCTCTCTCTCTCACTCTCTCTCTCTCTCTCTCTGTCCTTCTCCAGTCATGACCAAGTCTGACCAAATACAAACACACAATACAATACAACCACACACACACACGCACACACACACACACACACACACACACACACACACACACACACACACACACACACACACACACACACACACACACACACACACACACACACACACACACACACACACACACACACACACACACACACACACTGTGCTGGTCATACATTATGGAATGAATCACCACATTGGCTGTCAGTCAGTCGCTGGGGAAGAACCAACCAGATTACACTATAAAATAAGATTAGAGGGTTTTCCACATTCAAACTGATGGAAACAGACATACACACTGTCAAAAACAAACATGATTATACGACACACACACACACACGATAACCTCCCCCCCACACACACACCGTTTCTAAGGGTGACGTTTGACCATGTGACTATTGTAGTCCTATTGTTGAACAAACATTAGTACACATCAATAACAGCATTATAATCACACCTCTATATTCTACAGACCTCAATATCCTAGAGTTTAGACTTGGAATTTAGAGTTTAGTTTACTGTTGGGATTTAGAGTGTAGTTTACTGTTGGGATTTAGAGTGTAGTTTACTGTTGGGATTTAGAGTGTAGTTTACTGTTGGAATTTAGAGTTTAGTTTACTGTTGGGATTTAGAGTTTAGTTTACTGTTGGGATTTAGAGTTTAGTATACAGTTTAGATTTGACAGAGTTACGAGTTCAGGACTCTGCAGACAACCATGGCAATATTTGGACAGGGATGAGTGTGTTTGAGCCGGGTTCATCAGGATTTGGATTGAACCAACCATGACCTTGTTTGACTGGGCCGTTGCTTGTTCACACACTCTCCTTTCTGAATGTGGTGTGAAGAAAGATCTTCACACCACATAAAACCCTTTATCAACAATACAGTATATGCAGCAAATGGATGGTAGGAGGGATTGCTATATTGTACACAGAGTGTGTGTGTGTGTGTGTGTGTGTGTGTGTGTGTGTGTGTGTGTGTGTGTGTGTGTGTGTGTGTGTGTGTGTGTGTGTGTGTGTGTGTGTGTGTGATATTGACTGTGTGTGTGTGTGTGTGTGTGTGATATGTGTGTGTGTGTGTGTGTGTGTGTGTGTGTGTGTGTGTGTGTGTGTGTGTGTGTGTGTGTGTGTGTGTGTGTGTGTGTGCATGTGTGTGTGAGAGAGAGAGAGAGAGAGAGAGAGAGAGAGAGAGAAGGTATGGGCTGAGCAGGAGCAAACAGAACTTGCTCTAATCATTGTAAATCAATCCGGGGGTTCATATTTCACCCAAACTGTCTTATAGGTGCTTCTTCTACATGGAACTCAGTGTGCTGGTCTAGGTTAGAAGCAAGAGGTGTTTTAAGCTTTAATGATGAGATACCATTCCTCTGTGTGTATTTGAACAGTGCTCTGCTGAGGAACAAGGGTTAGAGGGCTGACAATCATTCTGATACAGAGACAGAGTCTGATGGAGTCTGATAGAGTCTGGAATATTGCAATTTAAAGTCTGATTTAGAAGGTTTGGCAGTATCACCAAATGTTCCAGAATACTCGAGTGCAAATCTAAATGCTATGCTTCATCGCCTGGTATTTACTAGAAAACATATGAAAAGGTTAATGACATTACTACACTGAACAAAAATATAAACACAACATGCAATCATTTCAAAGATTTTACTGAGTTGCAGTTCATAAGGAATTCTATGAAATCTATGGGATGCAGCACTGCACATCGCATAGAGTTGCCTCATGTAGCACTGCACATCACATAGAGTTGATCAGGCAGTTGATTGTTGCCTGTGGAATGTTGTCCCACTCCTCTTCAATGAGGCACTCTGCTCACAAAGTTGACATCAGCAAACCGCTCACCAACACAACGCCATACAACACTGTCTGCCATCTGCCCGGGTACAGTTGAAAGCGGGATTCATCTGTGAAGAGCACACTTCTCCAGCATGCCAATGGCCATCAAAGGTGAGCATTTACCCACTGACTTAGATTACGATGCCGACCTGCATTCAGGTCAAGACCCTGGTGAGGATGACGAACACAAACATGAGCTATCATGAGACAGTTTCTGATAGTTTGTGCAGAAATTCTTCGGAATGTGCAAACCCACAGTTTCATCAGCTGTTGAGTGGCTGGTCTCAGATGATCCCGCAGGTGAAGAAGCCGGATGTGGAGGTCCTGGACTGGTGCGGTTACACGTGGTCTGCAGTTGTGAGGCCAAATTCACGAAAATGACTTTGGAAGTAGTAGAGAAATGAACATTCAATTCTCAGGCAACAGCTCCGGTTGACATTCTTGCATTCAGCATGCCAATTGTACGCGCCATGAAATTTGAGACCTGTGATCTGTTTTTTTATTTATTTATTTTACCTTTATTTAACCAGACAAGTCATTAAGAACAAATTCTTATTTTCAATGACGGCCTAGGAACAGTAGGTTAACTGCCTGTTCAGGAGCAGAATGACAGATTTCTACCTTGTCCCCTCCGCAAGGCAATCAAACAAGCTAAGCGTCAGTATAGAGACAAAGTAGAATCTCAATTCAACGGCTCAGACACAAGAGGTATGTGGCAGGTTCTACAGTCAATCACGGATTACAAAAAGAAAACCAGCACCGTCACGGACCAGGATGTCTTGCTCCCAGGCAGACTAAGTAACTTTTTTGCCCGCTTTGAGGACAATACAGTGCCACTGACACTGCCCGCAACTAAAACCTGCGGACTCTCCTTCACTGCAGCCGATGTGAGGAAAACATTTAAAAGTGTCAACCCTCGCAAGGCTGCAGGCCCAGACGGCATCCCCAGCCGCGCCCTCAGAGCATGCGCAGACCAGCTGGCTGGTGTGTTTACGGACATATTCAATCAATCCCTATCCCAGTCTGTTGTTCCCACATGCTTCAAGAGGGCCACCATTGTTCCTGTTCCCAAGAAAGCTAAGGTAGCTGAGCTAAACGACTACCGCCCGTAGCACTCACTTCCGTCATCATGAAGTGCTTTGAGAGACTAGTCAAGGTCCATATCACCTCCACCCTACCTGACACCCTAGACCCACTCCAATTTGCTTACCGCCCAAATAGGTCCACAGACGATGCAATCTCAACCACACTGCACACTGCCCTAACCCATCTGGACAAGAGGAATACCTATGTGAGAATGCTGTTCATCGACTACAGCTCGGCATTTAACACCATAGTGCCCTCCAAACTCATCATCAAGCTCGAGACCCTGGGTCTCGACCCCGTCCTGTGCAACTGGGTACTGGACTTCGTGACGGGCCGCCCCCAGGTGGTGAGGGTAGACAACAACATCTCCACCCCGCTGATCCTCAACACTGGGGCCCCACAAGGGTGCGTTCTGAGCCCTCTCCTGTACTCCCTGTTCACCCACGACTGCGTGGCCACGCACGCCTCCAACTCAATCATCAAATTTGCGGACTACACAACAGTGGTAGGCTTGATTACCAACAACGACGAGACGGCCTACAGGGAGGAGGTGAGGGCCCTCGGAGTGTGGTGTCAGGAAAATAACCTCACACTCAACGTCAACAAAACTAAGGAGATGATTGTGGACTTCAGGAAACAGAAGAGGGAACACCCCCCTATCCACATCGATGGAACAGTAGTGGAGAGGGTAGTAAGTTTTAAGTTCCTCGGCGTACACATCACAGACAAACTGAATTGGTCCACCCACACAGACAGCATCGTGAAGAAAGTGCAGCAGCGCCTTTTCAACCTCAGGAGGCTGAAGAAATTTGGCTTGTCACCAAAAGCACTCACAAACCTCTACAGATGCACAATCGAGAGCATCCTGTCGGGCTGTATCACTGCCTGGTACGGCAACTGCTCCGCCCACAACCGTAAGGCTCTCCAGAGGGTAGTGAGGTCTGCACAACGCATCACCGGGGGCAAACTACCTGCCCTCCAGGACACCTACACCACCCGATGTCACAGGAAGGCCATAAAGATCATCAAGGACAACAACCACCCGAGCCGCTGCCTGTTCACCCCGCTATCATCCAGAAGGCGAGGTCAGTACAGGTGCATCAAAGCTGGGACCGAGAGACTGAAAAACAGCTTCTATCAAGGCCATCAGACTGTTAAACAGCCACCACTAACATTGAGTGGCTGCTGCCAACACACTGACTCAACTCCAGCCACTTTAATAATGGGAATTGATGGGAAAGGATGTAAAATATATCACTAGCCACTTTAAACAATGCTACCTAATATAATGTTTACATACCCTACATTATCAATCTCATATGTATACGTATATACTGTACTCTATATCATCTACTGCATCCTTATGTAATACATGTATCACTAGCCACTTTAACTATGCCACTTTGTTTACATACTCATCTCATATGTATATACTGCACTCAATACCATCTACTGTATCTTGCCTATGCCGCTCTGTACCATCACTCATTCATATATCTTATGTACATATTCTTTATCCCCTTACACTTGTGTCTATAAGGTAGTAGTTTTGGAATTGTTAGCTAGATTACTTGTTGGTTATTACTGCATTGTCGGAACTGGAAGCACAAGCATTTCGCTACACTCGCACTAACATCTGCTAACCATGTGTCAGCTCAGGGGTTTGAACTTGCAGCCTTCCGGTTACTCGTCCAACGCTCTAACCACTAGACTACCCTGCCACCCCTGTTGCATTGTGTTGTGTGACAAAACTGCACATTTTAGAGTGGACTTTTATTGTCCCCAGCACAAGGTGCACCTGTGTAATGATCATGATTTTTAATCAGCTTCTTGATATGCCACACCTGTCAAGTGGATGGATTATCTCGGGAAAGGAGAAATGCTCACTAACAGAGATGTAAACACATTAGTGCACCAAATTTGATAGAAATAAGCTTTTTGTGCACCTGAATCTTTTAGTTCAGCTTATGAAACATGGGACCAATGCATTGGGTTTATATTTCTGGCAGTGTATTTCTCTACATACGTGTGTGTATGTATCTAAGCATGTAGCCTACAGCATGTGGACATTGAGTGAAGAGAGCAGGACTAAAACAGTCTCCCTGAGACACTGACCATCACCTTCCCTGAGTTGCGGTCCGCAGGTGTGTGTTTGTGTGTGTGTGTGCATATGTGCGTGTGTGTGTGCGTACATACGTCTGTCTGTGTGTGTGTTATAAACTGATATTGGTTGAGATAGGACTTCAGAGTGTTCTGCCTCTCATGAATGGTGATTGTGCACATTTGCCCTTTCCAGAAACTGGAAGAAAACACGTCTATAGCTCTGACCTTTCAAGAAGACGACAAGAAGGATTATTTTGCATTCAGATTAAATGTCTGGAAGTTTAGCAGCCCACAGAATGAGCTGAGTTTTGCTGGGGGCCATTTTCATCCATGATTTAAAATCTACCTCCGTACTGTAGAGTGCTGGGAAGAGTTGATACCAATAGTGACTTAATCTGTGGATGGAACTTCTCAGCATCTATGCATGTGTGTGTGTTCATAAATCAGCAGATGTGGAATGACCTGACAAATGAACCCCGGATGTAGCCCAGTGACCTCTGGCCCCTGATATGAGTGGTCCTCTAGAGCAGGTATTCCCAAACTGGGGTACATGTCACCTGAGTAGCCTCGTTTCACTGTCAAAAATAAAATGAAACCATCTAGTGTTTAGTGATATAACAATACAATGTCAAATACAGGTAACCTAGTCAAATAACTAACTGTAATGGGTTGCGTAACTGGTGGCAGTGAAGTCAGACACAGGAAAGCAGAACTAGCAAATAGCCGGAGCAGTTTAATTTCAAAACCAACAGCATAAAGAATAAACCAACATGGGTACAAAACCCGACGCGCACCAGTAAACATGTGCACAAGCACTAACAACAAACAATCCCACGCAAAGACATGGGGGGAACATAGGGTTAAATACATAACACTTAATGAGGGAAATGAGAACCAGATGTGTAGGAAAACAAGACAAAACAAATGGAAAATGAAAAGTGGATCGACGATGGCTAGAAGACCGGTGATGCTGACCGCCGAACGCCGCCCGAACAAGGAGAGGAACTGACTTCGGTGGAAGTCGTGACACTAACATCCAATTACATTAACCGTTACTCTCTCGCAAGAATTCCACTAACGGTCCGTATGTAGCCAAATGTAGCTGCTGCTCATTCCGTTTACTCGTAAATGGATAAATGGTTAAAAAAGGAAGCATGCATAGAGACACATACCAGCTCTACTGTTAGTACTATTATTACCAGCAGTACTACACCTGCACCTGTTGAAGACACAAGTTGTTGTGTTTCCACAAGCACATCCAATGCTAGCATCAGTAATTCTACATTTGTTGTTAGCCCAGCTAGCATGGACACTGACAGTTGTGAATCTGATGCAGCCGAAGAGCTACTGCCCCCTTACCTGGGAAGCATCGAACAACAGCAGACAGGGACGTTGGACCATCGAAGAGGCGCAAATATGATGAGAACTACATTGATTTGGGGTTCACTTATATTGGGTGTAGTGCCTTTCCTCAGCCACAGTGTGTTAAATGCTCAAAAGTACTATCTCACAACTCGATGAAACCTACACTCTTGCGCAGCCATTTAGAAACAAAACATGAGCAGTTCAAAAATAAGCAGCGGGAGTTTTTTGAGCGAGAATTAAGATGACTTTCGAGTAGTAAGACATGTATAAAAGCAACAGATTCATTAATAAGAACGGGCTAGAAGCGTATTATATGGTGAGCTACCGAGTGGCTAGGACAGGCAAGTCCTCATACTATTGTGGAGGACTTCATTCTTCCTGCTGCCGCGGATATGGCTGGGACAATGCTGGGGGAAAAGGCCAAAAAAAACAATACAGACAATGCCTCCATCAAACAACACTGTTTTACAACGCATCAGTGACATGGCAAGCGATGTTTTGAAATAATTACTGCTTCGCATACAAGCCAGTGAATTCTATGCGTTACAGCTGGATGAGTCAACAGACGAGGCGGGCCTGGCACATCTCCTGGTATATGTCCGTTATGTTTATGGGGGGTTAATTAAGGAAGACATCCTCTTCTGCAAACCACCGGAAACCAGGACAACAGGAGAGGATATTTTTAAAGTACTGGACAGCTTTGTGACATCAAATGGACTTTGGTGGTCAAGATGTGTTGGTATCTGTACTGATGGCGCAAAAGCCATGTCAGGGAAACATAGTGGAGTGGTAACGCGCCTGCAAGCAGTTTTTCCCGATGCCACTTGGGTACACTGCAGCATCCACCGAGAGGCTCTTGCTGCCAAGGGAATGACTGACAGCTTGAAAGACATTCTGGACACTACAGTGAAAATGGTTAACTTTGTTAAAGCAAGGCCCCTGAACTCTCGTATATTTTCTGCACTATGCTTTTACAACATATAGAAAGAAGTGCGCTGGTTATCAAGGGGCAATTGAGAGACGAGCTGAAAGTTTTCTTTACTGACCATAATTTTCACTTGTCTAATCGCTTGCATAATGACGAGTTTCTCACACGACTGGTCTATCTGGGTGAGGTTTTTTCTCGCCTGAATAATCTGAATCTAGGATTACAGTGACTCTGTGCAACTATATTCAATGACAAAATTGAGGCTATGATTAAGAAGTTGGAGCTCTTCTCTGTCTGCATTAACAAGGACAACCCACAGGTCTTTCCATCATTGTATTATTTTTTGTGTGATAATGAACTCAAGCTTACAGACAATGTCAAATGTGATATAGAGAAGCACATGAGTGAGTTGGGTGTGCAATTACGCAGGAACTTTCCCGAAAAAGGTGACACCAACAACTGGATCGATTATCCCGTTCATGCCCTGTCTCCAGTCCACTTACCGATATCTGAACAAGAGAGCCTCATCGAAATTGCATCAAGCGGTTCTGTGAAAATTATATTTAATCAGAAGCCACTGCCAGATTTCACAATATCCTGCCTTGGCAAATCGGGCTGTTAAGACACTGATGCTTTTTGCAACCACATACCTATGTGAGAGTGGATTCTCGGCCCTCACTAGTATGAAAACTAAATACAGGCACAGACTGTGTGTGGAAAATTATTTAAGACTGAGACTCTCCAATACAACCCTACATTGCAGAGTTTTGTGCATCCTTTCAAGCAAACCCTTCTCATTAACCTGTGGTGAGATATTCACAATTTTCGATTAACAAATAAGGTTTTATATGTAAGATGGTTAAATAAAGACCAAAATGATTGATTATTATAATATTATTTGTGCCCTGGTCCTATAACAGCTCTTTGTCACTTCCCACGAACCAGGTTGTGACAAAAACAAATGTATTGTATAGCGTGTGTGTAGCAGGCTTACAATGATGGCAAAAGACAACATTTAAGAGTACACTGACCCTGGTACTAGAGGGGGTACGCAGCTGGAGGTTGAATGTTTGAAGGGGTATGGGACTCCAAAAAGTTTAGGAACCACTGCTCTAGAGGACATCATTCTGCTGCACAAATCATAGATCCAACAGCAGAAAGCTTCTCACACAACGCCAACGGCAGGGTGTTGAGTTATATCCGACCTAATGGTATATGTGCTGCTCAGGGTGAAATAAGTTCATGATCTCATCTTGGGGGACAAATTAGTGATTTTTGTAACGAAATACCTAAGATTCCAAGAACACAGGATGAGATGTTACTATCCTTTGTGCAAGCACTTCCAAGAGTTCATGAACAGTGAGCCTGGTGAAATTTGGGGAGCGCATCGTCAGTAGTGTACCTTTGGTTCCTAGGGTGTTTCGGCCTTTCACACTATACACCCTCCACAAAGGCGGCCAGCGACAGGGTGATCAATAGTACACTTGCGTCCCATTCCCAATTAGTCATAGGAGTTGCCTTGTTGTTGATAGCCAACATCCCATGGGATTATGCATGGCATAATCTGAGCAAAGCATTGTTGACCATTGTTGACCCTCTCACTTCGGGGCCCAGCTGTGGTCTTTCCTCTTCATCCAGAGCCACTGACTGCTGCCTTCTGCCGCCTCCGATACAGCTTTGATTGTCGAACGCTGGCTCTGGCCCTTAATTCCCAGGTCTCTAAGCAGTCTGGTTGTAGATGTTGCCACAAAACCTCTGCAGCCCACCTCCACTGGTCGGACTTCTGTGTTCCAGCCATGATGCCGTGCTTCGGCAGCTAGATCGGCATAGCGCAGATGTTTTCACTCATAAGCCTCATCTACTGAGTCCTCCCAGGGTACTGTGAGCTCAATGATGAAGACCTTCTTGAGCGAACGGGACCAGAGCACCATGTCAGGTCTTAGGGTGGTGGTTGCGATCTCCGGAGGAAACACGAGTTGCCGGCCAATGTCAGCTAGCATTTTCCAGTCGCGTGCCAAGCGCAGCTGGTCTTGCTCTAATGCTGTAGAGCCGCTCTTCGGTGGTTTAGCCCCTTCGCGGACAAAGGTCGTCCGTAAGGGGTGTGATGCTGCTGGGGATGGTAGGGAGTTGGTGGCAGCTCGCTTGTCCTCCAGGGCGGACGCAAGGTTTTTAAGGACTTGGTTCTGACGCCAAGTGTAGCGTCCATGGGTGAGGCTTGTTTTACACCCTGTGAGGTTGGCTGGCATGGAACAGAGGGCACAGTCCGGATCGTCACCATACCATTGGTGAAGATTAACTGGTATTGGAAGGACGTCATATGTTGTTCTGATGGAAAAGCTCAACCGCCTCGCTTCCATGACCCACAGATCCTTCCAGCTGATCCTCCTCTTCTCCACACGTCCCATCGAGTCCACTGTCCCTGTTTGACAAGAGAGACTGCCTTGGCCCACCTTGCAGCCTCCTCCTGATGGCGTACTTCCTGCACTACCATCTTCCGCCGCTCTGGTGCAGTGGCCTTACTCCAAGCAGCACGTCTAGTTAGCCCAAGGCCTCCTCTCCCTTGCTGAGAGGAGGCCTAGAGGCCTATGGTGGTAAGGCATCGTGGAACTCCGAGCCACTTCTTTAAAAGTAGCCTGTGACTCCTCTTTCCATCTTCTCCACTGTTGAGATTGGAACCTCATACACTGCTAGGGGCCACAACACCCGGGGTAGGAGATCAAACTGCAGACACCAGGCCTTTAACTTTCCAGGTAGCTGGGTGTTGTCGATGGACTGTAGGCTACTACTGATGTATTTGCGCAGCTGTTGCACCTGGTCTTTGTCCTTCAGGCTTGCATCATACCACCTTCCAAGGCTTTTTACCGACTGCTCAGACACTGTTGGGATTTGGTCATATCCGATGAAGAATTTCAGGTCAGAGAGCACTCCCTTCACAATCGAGATGCTGCGGGACTTGGATGTTTTAATCTTCATACGGGCCCAGCTGATGTTCTCCTCGAGTTTTCTGAGCAGTCTCCTGGTGCATGGGACAGTGGTGGTCAATGTTGTAATGTCGTCCATGTAGGCTCTGAGTGGAGGGAGGCGGAAACCAGAGTCGACTCGCTGTCTACCAGCAACCCATCTTGAGGATCTGATGATAACCTCCATTGCCATTATGAATGCCAACGGAGAAATGGTACATCCGGCCATTATACCTACATTCAGGCACTGCCATGAGGTGGTGAACTCTGAGGTGGTGAAGCAGCACTGCAGATTCTGGAAGTACGACTTCACCAGGGTTGTGATTGTGTCCGGTATGTGGAAAAATCTGAAGGCAGACCACAGGAGTTCATGGGGCACGGAGCCAAATGCATTGGCGAGGTCGAGGAAGACTACATGGAGGTCCCTTTTCTCCACCTTGGCCATTTGGATCTGGTGGCAGATCATGCTGGAATGTTCCAAGCAGCCAGAGAACCCTGATATTCCTGCCTTCTGTACAGATGTATCGACGTACGCATTCCTTTGCAGGTACTCGGCCATCCTCTGGGCAATGACCCTGAAGAAGATTTTACCCTCGACATTCAGTAAGGAGATTGGGAGGAATTGGCTGATGTTCACTGCATCCTTCTCCTTAGGGATCAGGACCCCGCCTGCCCTACGCCACACTTTGGGTATTATCTTCTTTTGCCAAGCTATTCTCATAAGCCTCCAGAGGAACCTCAGGACGTCTGGTGCGTTCTTATACACTTTGTACGGGACTCCATTTGGCCCCGGGGCTGATGCTGTTCTTGCCCGTCGAACTGTGTTTTCCACCTCTTTCCATGTCGGAGGGCTGGTCTCAATGTGATGTTCCTTGGGGTTCAATGGGTGGGATATCTGATGGGATGGCCAGATGTTCATGTCGCTTTGAGTCAAAGTTTGTTGTTATCAGGTGCTCCTCTAGGTCTTTCTTTGTTGTTTTTAGAGCTCCACTTTTTTCCTTCGTGAAGAGACTTTTAAGGAACTTGAAGGGATCTTTATAGAATCAAGTTCTAGTTTGTTCTTTCTTCTTTCTGCATTTCTGTAGGTTCTCTGCTCTATGGAGGGATGCCAATCGGGTTTTGATGTCAGCCTGAAGTGCCTCTATGCCTTCCTTTTCCATTTCCGAGGCCTTCTTACACTGTTTCTTAAGCTGTCTCCTTTCTTGAACAAGGCGCTTGATTTCTTGTTGCCTCCTGGAAACTGGTGGGGTTGGAACCTTTCTCCCGCCTTTTGCCTCTTGCACTCCAAAGCTTTCTGCCCCGTACTCATAGATGATGTACCCCATCCTCTCCAACTTCTTCTCCACTGTGCCTCAAAGTTTCTCGAGGGTCAAGGTAAGGTCAGTATTCACTGTTTCCCACAACTTCTTGTCACTGGCGCCAGGCCACTTCACATACAGTCTGTGCCCTGGTAGTCTCCTCTCGATTGCAGGTATGGGAGGCTGGGTGAGTTCCACTCCTGTTGTTGGTTCCACCTCAGTTGTTACTTTGGTGCTTGAGTTTACGTCCTCCATGACAGTGGTACTGATGCACTGCAAACTATGGTTTGCGTCCAGTTGCTGTGCTTCATTCAACTGATTTGATCGCTTTCGCGGAAATTAATCAATGCGAGGCCTCTGTCTCTCTTTACCCAAACACTCCTTCTTCCCCTGGTGGATCCTCAACCCATGGTGTGATGTACCTTTCCTCCAACCACAGACACATACCTGCATCTGTTTGTGGCCCGCTGTTGCAGCGGAACTTGTGACAGTTGCTGTGGTGTTCTCTTGTGCTGTGCTCTCATTACTCATATTTGTTTCCGGTCCAGTCGTTACCATGTTGTCAGCCGATGAGTCATCTTCCGCCCCCGCTCTCGCAGACTCTAGGGGTATTCTAGTATGTTGACTTTCTGTAGCTAAAGCGGGTGTTTCCAACATACTGCAAAGCATGGGAAACTACAGAAATGGGAGGCTACCCCATGACTGTCCCAGTGGTGTCTATTCCCTCCTGTCAGCCGTCTCTCGGTGCCGCCACAAGGACTTTCCCCTGTTGTCTGCTGATCTTTCTCAGCAGTCACTGGACTAGTCCAGATATTCAGATTCCAATAACACAGGATGAGATGTTACTATCCTTTGTGCAAGCACTTCCAAGAATTCATGAACAGTGAGCCTGGTGAAATTTGGGGAGCACATCGTCAGTAGTGTACCTTTGGTTCCTAGGGTGTTTCGGCCTTTCACACTATACACCCTCCACAAAGGTGGCCAGCGACAGGGTGATCAATCCTACGCTTGCGTCATAGGAGTTGCCTTGTTGTTGATAGCCAACATCCCATGGAACTATGCATGGCAGGGGTGTCCTCCTCCCTGAGTCAAGCATTGTTGACCGCATACCTCCTGGCCCTCTCACTTCGGGGCCCAGCTGGGGTCTTTCCTCTTCATCCAGAGCCACTGACTGCTGCCTTCTGCCACCTCTGATACAGCTTTGATTGCCGAACACTGGCTCTGGCCCTTAATTCCCAGGTCTCTAAGCAGTCTGGTTGTAGATGTTGCCACAAAACCTCTGCAGCCCACCTCCACTGGTCGGACTTCTGTGTTCCAGCCATGATGCCGTGCTTCGGCAGCTAGATCGGCATAGCGCAGCTGTTTTCGCTCATAAGCCTAACATATTATCTCATGACAAACCAATGGTTTTTAACATCTGTTTTTTTTACAGCTAGAATAAAATACAAAAGAATAAGAATTATTTTACAAAATAATAAAATATTGCAAACTCCACAGTTATCGCATTACAAATATTAGGAGTGGATCTCTTTTATTGACATGTATTAAAGCTAAATCAGAGAGCCAGGCTGTAAAACAACATAGAGTATATATAATACATAGTTAAGGTAACACTCTCTTAACCTTGAAACAGCATGCCACCAGCTAATAATACTTGATATCTCAGCCTCTGTCTTGCCCAGCAGGGCTGAAATGGAGACATGTGTTGCGCCTAGTTGCTCTCTGTCTCCGTTCACCCTGTCCAGAATATTTCTCGCCCTCCCTCCCTCTCTCTGTTTAACCTTCTGTCTCACTCCCCAGAGAAGGGGAGTGAGTCACAAGCACAGGAAATGAAGCACTTTGAATAACCTGGCGATGTTAAGAGGTGTTACATGTGTCTGGCTGAGCTTGAACATTTTTATAAGTGCTGTAGAAAAATGTGTTGGCGTGGTGGGCATAGTGTTGGTGAAAGTGTTGTGTGGATCGACCTTGAAAGAATTAGAAATGTACTCTTGAATGTAGAGATGGCCATCTCTGAAGGAGGTAGGAGGAACTAGCTACCGTAACTAACAATCACTACTCAACTTCAGTTATATCTGAAGTAGGCAGTTTTACATCTGCATCGAGTGTTCTATAGGGCCTCCAGTGTTCTAGAGGGCCTCTCAGCTCTCACAGACACACATGAGAGGAGAAACTGCAGCTTTGAGATATAATATATTAAGTCTGATTGAAGTGAGCTGATGCTAAGTGCGTTGTTACGGCAATCAGAAGCACAGGCTGGTTGGGTTAGGAGAAGAGATCCTTCAAAAGAACAAAGCTCATGGCTTAGCAAGGAGAAAGAGGGGCAGTCAGAGATTTAGACATCAGTGTCAGTATGGAAGACTAACAGGCAGAGATTTAGACATCAGTGTTCAGGGTGGAAGAATAACAGGCAGAGATTTAGACTTCAGTGTTCAGGGTAGAAGACTAACAGGCAGGTATTTAGAAATCAGTGCTCATGGCGGAAGACTAACAGGCTTAGGGAAGAACGCACACTGTGTTTTGGGTGATTGATTGATCATCAGCCACTCTGAAAATACACATCTGGCCTGACTTAGGCTCCTGTAGATTTGACAAAGGAGCATCTCCACAAACTATACTGGCCATACATCATATTCAGAATGCATGTTTCTTTCAGGATCATGTTTTCTCATCTAGGGAGAAGAGAGAGATGGGATACGTACGGCATGTGTCAAAATGATTGATTGCTGACCTTATGTCATGATGACGTGTACATGTCTGAATATGGGCCTCCGGCCCGCCCCCCCTGTTCCTGTGTTCACGTGTTAGAGGGTGTGTGTTATTTTGTAGCTTTATGTTATGCTTTGAAGTAGGCCTGTTGTTTGATGTCTAGGGGGGCTGGTTGAACTGGGGAGGGTGGTGTTTGAGTGTTTGAACTTTTGGGCCCGTACATGTCCCCCCACCCCCCCAGTTTTATCTCCCTTATGGTTGTTATCTATGAAGCAGGAATGTCCAGGCTTATGTATCTGGGGCCTAGGCTTTATAGATGTCCAGAACAAGCCATTTTTTAAGACCTGAATATTAAACATCTAAAATATGTCTACAAGGGGAATTCTCGGAGTGCTCTGTAGCTCATGTCATGAACCCAACGCCAAAAGCTTGGAGGATATTTTGGTAGAGGCTCCCGAATGTTTTAAAGGATTTCTGTGTACAAGCGAGGGCCATATTTCGTACATATTCAACCCGGAGGAATCTACGGTTAAGATATTCACAGACAGCGGGTCCCAACCCTTTTATCGTGCAGAACCCAAGCCTTTTTCTCCAGCGCTAAGGATGCGAGAATGGCTTAAAATAAGGCTAGCTTTGTGTCAAATGGAACGTGCCCTGAGTGCTTCAAGCCTGCCAGGATATGCGTTGGAAGAACAAGTCTGTGGACGCCAGGATCTAATGGCTCTGAGAGTCACTTCCATGGGGTATACCCCGGACTCCAGAGTGACAATTTTAGCATGTGAACAATTTGACAGGTCAAATGCTACGAAAACGGTCAGTTCATATGTATCCTCCAAAGCATGCAAGGATGTAAATTTTTTTCAAATAATGTTCAGTTTTAAATGGTGCGATTACCACATTTTCTGAACCCTGATGAATAAGCTGGACAGTCTTTTCGAAAATCGTGAACAATTACGGCGATGGCCGAGGTTATCGTTGAGACATACCCCGGAACAACAACAAGTTCGAAGGCGGATCTTTCCCTGGCAGGAAAGTGGACAGAGCTTCGACGGAGCGCGGAAAAGACTTTGCGATGGGGAATTGGAAACGGATCATGTTCAGGGCTAACAGGACCCCTATATCTGGAAGAAATAGTTTTAAAAAATGTTGAATTATGACGTGTGTTAAAATGTAGGTGTTCATTTTTGAAAATTAATAATATTATTATTATTATTATATTATTATTATCATATATTATTAAAATGTATAGCCCCCATTTAACTAAGGGGCAGCGCTCTTTTCTCTCACGCTAGGGTCTGGCGCAGACAACTGTATGATCTGAAAAAAAAACATGTATTATTTTATAGTCTATTCCTACATGGGTATGTTATGAACATTACGTTTTATTAAAGTTTGTAATAATGTACAAAGACCGGCATCCAAGTTTTTTTATTTTTACATAAAACACGTGTGCTGCATGTTTAAATATAGTATTCAAATGTGTTACTTAATTCAAACATGTCTTAAAGGTTGTACGAAATATTTTGGAATTCAATAAAAGGAATTTAAAAAAACGGTATCTCACCCTTTAACTATGGGAAAAGCCTATTTAACAACGTCTTCCAGCTCTGTCGCGAAGTAAAATAGAATCAGAGTGTTTGTGTGTGGGAGGGGTCTTGAGGCGTAGCAACAGGCGTGTGTGGGTGTGTGTGTGTGTGTGTGTGTGTGTGGTTGTGTGTGTTACATACATCCTAAGGTGGGGGGTTTCAACCAGGGGTCCCAGAGCTCTATCTGTAGAGAATAGTTTGAAACCAAGGTTTACATTATCCGTCATATGGCCTGTCAAGATATAGGCCTACAGCCCGGGTTAAACACTGATATCTAATCAACACACAGGGATTCTAGCAAACCCAATGCAGACAGAACGGTACATTGAATTCAAAGCCTTTTGGGGGGGTTCTAAAACAGACATACAGGGGTGGGGTGTAGCATACATCTCTCAAAAAAACTCATTCCGTACTTTTAGATAGTTAGCGACAGAACTATTTTTAACGTTGTTAGCATTGCTTTAGCGCAAACATAAAGGCCCGAATATTGAGATGCACGGACAGATTAAAATAATAATAATAATATTCTGAATAAGGGAATCTCGCATAATGGATATTTCTGGAGGTGAGTAAATGAAAAACATATTTTAAGATTTGTTTGAATATTATTGGAATATTAACCCCTAGTTATTTGGGTATTTCAGGCCAAAAGGCCAATATAGGTTAAAAAAGTGTAGATATACCGTATAACTATTAATATTGTATAATGGTATCTTATTTCCCCGACATTTACGCAGCTTTTACGCGATTTACCTGATCTGGAACAACATGAGGGTGGTTCACAGGCTCAAAAGTCTGGCAGGCAATCACCAACTGTCACGTTCTGACCTTTATTTTCTGTGTTTTGTGTTTAGTTAGTATGGTCAGGGCGTGAGTTGGGTGGGCAGTCTATGTTTGTTTGTCTAGGTTTTGGGAAATTCTATGTTTCGGCCTAGTATGGTTCTCAATCAGAGGCAGGTGTCATTAGTTGTCTCTGATTGAGAATCATACTTAGGTGGCCTGGGTTTCACTGTGTGTTTGTGGGTGATTGTTTCCTGTCTCTGTGTGTGCACTAGATAGGACTGTTTTGAGTTTCACATTTCTTGTTTTGTTAGTTTTGTTCATGTGTACCTTATCGCATTAAAAAGTACCATGGAAAATTACCACGCCGCGTATTGGTCCTCTGATCCGTTTCGCCTCTCCTCTTCGGAAGAAGAGGAGGAAACTCGTTACAGAATCACCCACCACAATCGGACCAAGCGGCGTGGTAAAGGACAGCGACGACAGCAGCAGCAGCATCAACAACAGAGGCCACCATCACAGGACTCCTGGACATGGGAGCAGATATGGAACGAAGAGGGACCCTGGGCACGGGCTGGGGAAAATCGCAGCCCCAAAGCAGAGCTGGAGGCAGCGAAAGCTGATCGGCGGCAATATGAGGAGCCAGCACGGCAGTGCGACAGGTACGAGAGGCAGCCCCAAATTTTTTTGGGGGGGGGGCACACGAGGGGTGGTACTAAGCCAGGTAGCAGACCTGAGCTCACTCCTCGTGCTTATTATGAGCAGCGCATTACTGGTCAGGCACCGTGTTATGCGGTTGAGCGCACGGTGTCGCCAGTGCGTGTCCATAGCCCGGTGCGCTATAGGGCAGCCCCGAGAGTGCCATGCGAGTGTGGGCATTGAGCCAGGGCGTATGGTGCCTGCTCAGCGGGTCTGGTCGCCGGTACGCAGTCTGGGTCCAGGTTATCCTGCGCCGGCTCTGCGTGCTGTGTCTCCGGGCGCTGGGAGGGTGCAGTGCGTCCTCTGCCTGCGCTCCGCTCGTACCGGGCAACTGTGGGAGTGGAGCCTAGGGGAGAGGTGCGTGTAGTAAGCACTAGATCTCCCGTGCTTACCCACAGCCCGGTTCAACCTGTGCCTGCACTTTTGAGGGTCCGGGCTCGAGTAGTTGTCCAGCCTGGGGAAGTGGTGCCAAGGTTGCGCACCAGAGCTCCAGTGCTCCCCACAGCCCGGTCTTTCAGGCTCCTCCTAACACCAAGCCTCCTGAAAGTCTCCCCAGCCTGGTAGTTCCTGTGGCAGCCCCACGCACCAGGCTGTCTCTCAGTCTCCTCCCTGCAGGTGCTCCCGCCTGTCCGGCGCCGCTGCCGGAGCGTTCCGCCTGTCCGGCGCCGCTGCCGGAGCCTCCCGCCTGTCCGGCGCCGCTGCCGGAGCCTCCCGCCTGTCCGGCGCCGCTGCCGGAGCCTCCCGCCTGTCCGGAGCCTCCCGCCTGTCCGGCGCCGCTGCCGGAGCCTCCCGCCTGTCCGGCGCCACTGCCGGAGCCTCCCGCCTGTCCGGCGCCGCTGCCGGAGCCTCCCGCCTGTCCGGCGCCGCTGCTGGAGCGTCCCGCCTGTCCGGCGCCGCTGCCTCCTGTAGCAGCTCCACGCACCAGGCTGTCTCTCTGTCTCCTCTCTGCAGGTGCTCCCGCCTGTCCGGCGCCGCTGCCGGAGCCTCCCGCCTGTCCGGCGCTGCTGCCGGAGCCTCCCGCCTGTCCGGCGCCGCTGCCGGAGCATCCCGCCTGTCCGGCGCCGCTGCCGGAGCCTCCCGCCTGTCCGGCGCCGCTGCCGGAGCCTCCCGCCTGTCCGGCGCCGCTGCCGGAGCCTCCCGCCTGTCCGGCGCCGCTGCCGGAGCCTCCCGCCTGTCCGGCGCCGCTGCTGGAGCGTCCCGCCTGTCCGGCGCCGCTGCCTCCTGTAGCAGCTCCACGCACCAGGCTGTCTCTCTGTCTCCTCTCTGCAGGTGCTCCCGCCTGTCCGGCGCCGCTGCCGGAGCCTCCCGCCTGTCCGGCGCTGCTGCGGAGCCTCCCGCCTGTCCGGCGCCGCTGCCGGAGCATCCCGCCTGTCCGGCGCCGCTGCGGAGCCTCCCGCCTGTCCGGCGCCGCTGCCGGAGCCTCCCGCCTGTCCGGCGCCGCTGCCGGAGCCTCCCGCCTGTCCGGCGCCGCTGCCGGAGCCTCCCGCCTGTCCGGAGCCTCCCGCCTGTCCGGCGCCGCTGCCGGAGCCTCCCGCCTGTCCGGCGCCGCTGCGGAGCCTCCCGCCTGTCCGGCGCCGCTGCCGGAGCCTCCCGCCTGTCCGGCGCCGCTGCCGGAGCCTCCCGCCTGTCCGGCGCTGCTGCCGGAGCGTCCCGCCTGTCCGGCGCCGCTGCGGGAGCGTCCCGCCTGTCCGGCGCCGCTGCCGGAGCCCCTCAGCCCAGAGGCGCCAGAGCCCCTCAGCCCAGGCGCCAGAGCCCCTCAGCCCAGAGGCGCCAGAGCCCCTCAGCCCAGAGGCGCCAGAGCCCCTCAGCCCAGAGGCGCCAGAGCCCCTCAGCCCAGAGGCGCCAGAGCCCCTGTCCCTCTGTCCAGAGCCCTGTCCCTCTGTCCAGAGCCCCTGTCCCTCTGTCCAGAGCCCCTGCCCCTCTGTCCCGAGCTGCCCCTCTGTCCAGTGGGGTCATTGAGAAGGGGTTGCCATGGTGAGAAAGCCACGGAGGCGGAAAATGAGGCGGACAAAGACAAGGGTGAAGTGGGGTCCGCGTCCCGCGCCAGAACCGCCACCGCGGACAGACGCCCACCCAGACCCTCCCCTATAGGTCAAGGTTTTGCGGCCGGGAGTCCGCACCTTTGGGGGGGGGTACTGTCACGTTCTGACCTTTATTTTCTGTGTTTTGTGTTTAGTTAGTATGGTCAGGGCGTGAGTTGGGTGGGCAGTCTATGTTTGTTTGTCTAGGTTTTGGGAAATTCTATGTTTCGGCCTAGTATGGTTCTCAATCAGAGGCAGGTGTCATTAGTTGTCTCTGATTGAGAATCATACTTAGGTGGCCTGGGTTTCACTGTGTGTTTGTGGGTGATTGTTTCCTGTCTCTGTGTGTGCACTAGATAGGACTGTTTTGAGTTTCACATTTCTTGTTTTGTTAGTTTTGTTCATGTGTACCTTATCGCATTAAAAAGTACCATGGAAAATTACCACGCCGCGTATTGGTCCTCTGATCCGTTTCGCCTCTCCTCTTCGGAAGAAGAGGAGGAAACTCGTTACACCAACGGCCTTTTTTCGTTGTAAGTCCTTATAATTAAACACATACCCAAGAACATTTATATATATAAACATTTTAAAAATAGGTTGTACTATTTTTAAAAACGATTTTATGTATTTACAGCCGACATACAGCCAGGTATGATAAAGGATGCGTTATGGACAACTGACACGCAGGACTTTGATGCAATTCTACCGTTCTGTACGTGCGATTTTTCAAACTCACCGCGAATCCAGGGAACATCGACCCCCGCCCGAAATATTCCAGACCGCAACAGGCAAAGAGCCGTGCTTGCCCAAGTACATTGCTCGGAATCAAGCCCACCCGAAAACTACTGTTGGGCCGGGAACTTGCTGCTTCACGAGCAGGCGCTCCAGGGACACGGTATGAGACCATTATACAGTTTGGTTATTAGTTATAAGTCTTTTTATTAGTTATAGATCTGTTGATAGCCTATGTTACAACAAGGACAAATATTTTTTTTTCAGACTGTCCGGAGACAGGCCCAGCAGAATCTGGAATGCTAGAGGGGAAAAGTCACACACCCCCGGTTTCGGCGATTCGTCACAACAAGCGCCAAAAAAGCTGAGGTATTTTAACTATGTATTGTTAATATATATTATTATAACGGAAAGGTATTTGACATTTGTATGTAGCTAACATATATATTTTTTTATATCTAATAACGTAATTATGTATGTATTATTTTCATTCAGACTCCGCCCCGGCGAAAAACGGCACAGACGACAACATACATCTAGAGCTGGGGGGTTCCGGCGCTCCGAGCATTCTCGATGAAACACCAGAGAGACCTGTTTCTAACCCTTTCACACGTACCATCACACGGGTGTGATCGTTCTACAGTGGTCCCTGAAGCGTACGATCACACCCGTGTGTTTAGAACGCTTATTTAGAATGCTCGTTTAGAACGGCAGTTTCGAATGACGCAACAATCAGTGTTTGAGCTGGCCACACTTTTTTCAGAAACTATTTACACAAACAGTCCTTACAAAGTTATGTCCAGAATGTCAGCAGTTTATTTTTAGATGCATTGTTCAGATATTCACAGAAGAAGATATAGCATAACACAATCATCCTAACCGGAAAAATGTAGGCTAGATTTGTCCTAGCGCTGAGGAAAGATTGACCCAACACAAGCAGTCATATTTTCTAACTCTCGGCTGATGTAAACTACAATATGAATTAGCTAATAGCAATTACTGTATATAATTAATCACATCACGGGTGAGTGAGCTCACCATTGATCGAAATAACTAGGTAAAACACTTTATAGAAATCGAAAGTAATCCGACGATTAGTTTCAGCGCGCAGCCATGCATTTTTTCCTCACAGAAACCGAAGATAATAAGAGAAGACGAGATGAGTTTGGTCCGTTTGTAGTATGCATGTTGAAGGGGTGTGTCATCTACCGTCGTTCACATCCCACCATTAATTTCCGGAAGTCCTCAAAAAATTAGTGAACTCTTACTCACCTCATTTTGTTATAACATCTTTGGTCAAACAGACGTGAATCCCAGAATGCATTGTATGTCAACAAACATTGCTTCACAGCTGGGATTAGCTTAGCTCATCATAATCAGTACAACCTTCAAAAAGGTATTTTACACACATAATATGTGCAAGAATCGGAATGCATGATTTGTCACCTAGAATTGAAAACATGTGAATAAAATCGTAAATACACAAATAATTACCACACAAAACATTTTCTGATAGTGATTTATTGATACAAGTAGCGCGTGCCGGCAGTCAACCAATGTTGTTGCAGCCATGATACTATGCCTTAGAGATGGGGGTGGAAATGCAGTTGTTGTTCAGTCACTGCATGGATATTAAATATGGGTTATGCATATTCAGTTTTTTGTCCTCTAGTAAAACAAGTTGTTGAACCAACTACCAGTACTGCAATAAAATAGATGAATATTACATATTGGCATATGTGTTTTCTTGCTGTGTTTTCATCCAGTACAACTGTTAAGGAGTATAATTTAGCATACAAAAGCTGTCCTCATTCTTCAGCTCCAAAGATGTCCAGCTCCAGTTATGATATTGGCAAATAATGTTTCTGGTTTCTGAAACTACAGAATAAAGAGGAATTATTCATTAGAATACAATATAAGGATATAGCAATAAAACAATACTACAAAGAAGTAACATAATAAACACTGCTATAAAAAAATAGTTTATTGCATTCACAAAATCACAGATTTGAGTTATAACAGTAAGAAACTAACTTTTGAGCTCCACAAGGGGGCAAGGCAGGGCAGAACAGAGCTATGCTGAATAGACCAAATAAACAAACCATGGTCATATTTTTTATTTATTTAACTAGGCAAGTAATTTAAGAACAAAATATTATTTACAATGATGGCCTAAACCGGCCAAACTCGGACAACGCTGGGCCAATTGTGCGCTGCACTATGGGACTCCCAATCATAGCCAGTTGTGATACAGCCTGGATTTGAACCAGGGTGTCTGTAGTGCCATAGACCGCTGCGCCACTTGGAAGTCATAAGGCCAGGGTAGCTTCAAAATACAACACATGCTAATAGTTTTCTGACGCAACTAGCATCGTTTTACAGAGCTAATAGAATAATGTAGCTAGGTAAGCATGATTGACAATAACACCATAAAGGTTATAACATGAGTAACGTTACCTCACGTGTCCGCGGTGATAAGGAATATATTATGATCTACAGCTACAGCAGAAACGGCATACGGAAACTATTATTATAACGTAATAAGGCACTTACTTTGATGGAAACGCAGCCTGGATTTGAACCAGGGAGTCTGTAGTGACGCCTCTCGTACTGATGTGCTGTGCCTTTGACCGCTGCACCACTTGAGAGTCATAAGGCCATGGAAGCTTCAAAATGCAATACAAGATAATACTTCTCTGACACATTTAGCATTGTTTTACAGAGCTAATAGAAGAATGTGGCTTCATAAGCACGATTGACTATAACACCATAAAGGTTATAAAATGAGTAACGTTACCTCACGTGTCCGCGGTGATAAAGAATATACACAAATATATTATGCTCCATACATACAGTACGCTACAATAGAAATGTGGAATAGAAAATGTGAACACGTGTGCAGATCCTGTTCTGACGGGAGATGAGCAAATGTCTGCAGACGTGAACTGCACAAACAATTGGGAAGTGCGTGGGGAATTTTGTCAGTTTCAGAAATGTCCCAAAAATGTAATTATCCGCAAAAGTAAAAATGACTATTTTTATGTGAATGAATGAGGAGGCGGAACACACCTAAATTCAAACTGTTTTTAGAAAATAAAAACTTGTTTGAAAATCATTTGAAATTGAAGTTAAAACAACCTATAAATGTAAACAGGCTGCGTGCTTTAGTTTGAGGGCAGCGCGGATCAAATGTACTGTTACGTATCAATCACATTCTGGAATGGAGAGAACGTTCTAACATCACGTGCATAAAAAAACTCACGCTGGGGTGACCGTTAGAGATATTTGGAACTCACGCATGAAAGGGTTAATGACATGTCAGATGTTGATGACCAGCTATTCTGTGATGCGGCCAACCTTATAGACCCAGTCAATTCTACGGCCTCAGTACCTGCACCCGAACAGGAAAGGTTTTTCACATTATTTTCCAGGGCTTTGAAATCGAGGAATGTTTTGCTATACAAACGACTGGGGGATTTAATTGAGAGACAGTACAGAGACGATATGTTATTCTGGCATAGAACAATTCCACGCATGTTAAACAGCAACCCCATAAAAAAACGCAAATACAGACGCTAAAATCATACATGTAACACCAACCATTACAGAAAGACCCCCCAAAAAACGAACACCCTTAATTATCCAAAAATGGCAGAACTAACGCAACACGGGGAGACAGTTGAAAGCCTCTTATCCCAGATTCCAGCCGAACTCCTAGAAGTTATTAAACGTATGAACGAGTCAGGAACGTTAGATGAAAGCATATTAACACAGATTCCAGCCGAACTCTTAGAAATGATTAATCGTATGAACGAGTCAGGCGCGTCTGAGGAAAACATGTTATCCCAGATTCCCGAAGCCCTCATAACCTTAATTAATCGGATGAACAAGAGTCAGACAATTTCGGCCCCGACAACCCCAACAGCGATAGAACAACCAGTAACGCCTAGGTCCGTAGAGTCTGAAACGCCACAAGATGTTTTGAGCTAATGCAGCTCTCTTGAAGTTCCAAAACACCCCCCAACCGCACCCTCAGATTCTGTACTTTTATGTGCAAAACGAACATTACTATGCCGTTACAAACATCACGGCGTTCATAGGGGCAACCTATGTGTGTACATCCTGCCATACCGGCTACACCCGAAAGGGGGGGCACTCGTGCCGTTATAACTGTTCGGTATGTCAGGATGCAGAGTGCCCTATGCAGACCCTAAACTTGACACCATGTGAGGATTGCCATCGCACATGTCGTTCGACCTACTGTTACGATAAACACAAAATTGAAACATGGCACCCTAAGGCATGTAAATCTGTAAGCATTTGTGCCATTAACAAGAAATGCCCAAAATGTCATTGCAATTACAGCCTTAAAATAGATAGCCCTAAACCACATGTTTGTGGAATCCTACATTGTCCAATCTGTAAAGGGGCTCTGAAAAGCAGAAATGCTGAAGTGGTTCAAGAAGTGTCACACGAGTGTTATATTCAGCCCTTGGCTGAAGATGAACATTCAGAGAAATATGTGTTCTATGATTTTGAGACAAATCAGCAATCTGGGGATCATTTGCCTATTTTTGTATCTACCATGACATTCACGGGGGAAAAGTGGTCTGCAGAAGGAGCCAATTGTGCACTACTCTTTCTAAAACATTTTAGAAAACCACAATACCGAAACTATACGTTTATAGCGCACAATGCTAGAGCCTACGACTCTTACCTTCTTCTGAACCCCTTGATACAGCAATGCGTAGCCCCCAGGGTCATAGCGCAAGGTAGTAAAATCTTGTGTTTTGTAAATCCCGCCTTCAACCAGAGATACATTGACAGTTTAAGCTTCTTACCCATGAGATTGGCTCAAATGCCAGAGGCCTTGGGTTTTGAAAACTCTGTGAAATGCTGGTTCCCCCACTTCTTCACATCTGAGGAGAATCTACATTATATCGGATCATATCCCCGCCCAGAAATGTACGGGTGTGATCAAATGTCTCCCAAAGAGCGTGAGAGATTCATGACTTGGTATGAGACAGTAAGACATGGCACCTTTGATTTCCATAAAGAGATGGAATCATACTGTGACAATGATGTGGTTATACTTTGTGAAGGATGCCTCAGATTCAGAGAAGAGGTCATCAAAGATGCAGGTATTGACCCTTGGAGTTGTACAACGATTGCATCGGCATGCATGAAAACATACCGTACACACTATCTGCCTACAGCCTCTATAGCTATCCCCTCGCCTGACAACTACCGACGCCAGTTCAAGGTATACTCTAGTGGGTCCATTCAATGGCTAGAGTATTTGGCCCAGGATAAAGACATTTTTATTCAACATGCTTTGAATCGAGGGGAGAAGGCATTTGGCTCTTACCATGTAGATGGCTACACCCAGATTGACAGGGTTGAGACCGTGTATGAGTACAACGGTTGTTTCTTCCATGGTTGCAAATCTTGCTTTGTGCCCCAGAACATATGTGTCCTAACCCAAAAGACTTTTGGGGAAATGTACCAAGAATTTCAAGACAAAGTTGATTCGTTACAGGCTACTTACGGTCTAAAAGTGGTTGTTTTGTGGGAGCACGAATGGACAGCCCTCAAAAAGTCTGATCCTCATGTTCAAGCATTCCTTTCCAGCTTTGACACCCCAGAACCTCTGGAGCCAAGACAGGCCTTGTATGGTGGCCGTACCAATGCTTTGACATTGAGGTATGTAGCGCAACCTGACGAGACAATAGGCTATGTGGATTTTACATCCCTTTATCCGCATGTAATGAGTTCCTCATGCTATCCTATAGGTCATCCTGAAATTATTCATCGTGATTTTGACTTACCTCAAAACTATTTTGGTCTGATCAAAGCAACAGTCTACCCTCCAAGGGGTTTGTTTATACCTGTGTTGCCTTACAGGGGCCCTCAAGGAAAACTTTTCTTTCCCCTTTGTCGCACCTGCAGTGAAAACATACAACAAACCCCATGTGATCACACCGATCAAGAAAGAGCACTTACAGGTGTATGGGTCACAGCTGAATTCTCTAAGGCTGTAGAGATGGGGTATCGTGTGGCCAAAATCTTTGAAGTATGGAACTTTTCAAAGAAATCAGACACTCTTTTTAAAGAGTACATCAAGACCTTCTTGAGATGTAAGCAAATGGCTTCAGGCTATCCTGCATCGGTCACAGATCAAGAGAGTAAAGACAGGTACATTCAAGACTATCATGACAGAGAAGGCATCCTTCTTGACCCTGACAGAATAGAGGTCAACAAAACCAAACGAAATGTGTCGAAATTGTACTTAAATTCGCTTTGGGGCAAATTAGCACAGAGGTGTAATATGCTAACAACGTCGATTATTAAAGACCCTGAAGAATTTTTGGAATTCATTTTTTCGGACCAATACGAAATTTCACATTTTTCATTCTTGAGTCAAGACATTGCCTTGGTGCAATGGCGACGTAACAAGAAGTGGGTTCTACCCCCGGGTAATGTAAATGTGTTTCTTGCCGCATTTACCACGGCCTATGGCCGACTTGAACTGTACAAGCTCATGGAGCAGCTTCAGAGGCGGGTACTTTACCACGACACAGACTCTGTGGTCTATGTAAGCAAACCAGGGGATTGGAGCCCCCCACTCAGCAACTATCTGGGTGGCTTAACGAGCAAACTCGCAGAGGGTGACCATATCACAGAATGGTCATCCCGTGGGCCCAAAAGCTATGCTTTTAGAACGCTAAAGAATCACGTGGTATTGAAAGCCAAAGGAGTGACTCAAAACTATGAAAATGCCCAGCGTGTAAACTTGGAATCAATCACAAGCTTGGTCGAGGGGTTCCTAAATGACAGGAATAGTGACTTGGAGATTTTGAGCTCCTACAAAAAGATTGTTAGGGATAAAAAGGGCTTCCATCTGAGGAATGCCCCACTCATTAAAAGATTCAGGGTTGTCTATGACAAGAGAGTGCTTTTGCCTGACGGGACTACATTGTCCTATGGCTACTGACTTATGCTACAGGCCGCAGTGTGTCAGGCGTGACTCAAAAACTATGAAAAAAATATCCCTCGTGTAAAAACTAGGAATCAATCACACGCTTGTTTGAGGGTGGGTTCCTAAATGACAGGAATAGTGACTTTGAGATTTAGGAGCTCCTACAAAAAGATTGTTGTGTATAATAAAGGGCTTCCATCTGAGGAAGGCCCCACTTACTAAAAGATTCAGGGTTGTCTATGACAAGAGACTGCTTTTGCCTGACTGGACCACATTACCCCTTTGGGTGTTGACTTATGCTACAAGCTACAGGGGTCTTAAAGCTTAAGATATAATGACTGCTGTAGAAGGTTTTGACCCCCGGTTGCAACTACCATTTTCGGCCTTAATCGCAGGGCCTTCGAATAGTGGTAAAACTTGTTTTGTAAAAAGTATTTTAGAGAATTCTGAACATGTGTTATCTCAAAAGCCTGATAATGTTGTGTGGTGTTATTCATGTTATCAACCTCTGTATGATGAATTGTTGAAGACAATAAAAATCAAGTTTGTTGAAGGAATACCTGAATCCCTGTCTGATGATGAACTTCTCCCTCCTCATAAAAACAATCTGTTGGTTTTGGACGATATGCTATTTGCAGGTAGCGAACATCCCGAAATTGCCCGAGCGTTTACGAAATATACTCATCATAGAAACCTGTCCGTGCTTTACTTGGTGCAGAATGTGTTTCACCAAGGTAAAAATAGCCGCACCATCAGTTTGAACGCCAATTACATGGTTTTGTTCAAAAACAAAGACAAACTACAAATTAACACTCTAGCTCAGCAGATGTACCCGGGAAGGAAATCCTACTTTATGGAGAGCTACGAGGACGCTACCCAAGCGCCATTTTCTTATTTAATCGTGGATTTAAAAGCAAATACTCCAGAACACCTGAGGCTACGAACCGGTCTGTTCCCGTGGGAGTGGCCGGCTGCGTACATTCCTAAAAAAAAGTAGCCGCTATGTCTCTGCGTTTAAAAAGAAACTTGCCCCTCTTGAGAAGCCTAGTTGGGGCTACATCTAATGAACGGAAGGCCATCTTGGGTCACTGTTCTTCAGATCTCATATTATCCCTATGTGAGATTGCTTTGAATCTTCTCAAAGGACGCATTCCACTCACCCTGACACAATTGAAAAAATTAAAGAGACAAAAGACCTCGATCAAGCTCTTTGCCAATAAAAGGGTCAGTCTTCAAAAGAAACGACATAGCATACAACAGTCTGGGGGTTTTATTCTACCTTTACTAAGTATAGCCGTGCCCTTCATCACCAGCCTTATTGCAGCCCGACGTGGTGGTTGAACACATAGGGTGATGGCCAATAAAATGTATCTGGTGCCACAACAAGAGTTGGATAGACTTAAAAAAAAACAAATGCAGGGGCCCCCGAAAATATCAGACAAACAGCGGAAAATTATTTGGATACGGCCATGAAGGATATTTTGAATCAAAAAGGATTGAACCCCGATGATAAGGTCCAAAAATACACAAACCTCTTGCAAAGGTATTTGTCCTTGGTGAAACAAGGGGAGAGAGAGACAGGCCATTTAACTATTTCCCTACAGGACCCTTTAAAAGATGACGAGCCTCGCGAGAGCCACGCCCCTGTAAGGCCTGTACCTGCGAGCTTACCGTCTGAAGATCAAATGCCTGTTGAAGATAAAGTTATGCATGACTTGTTAACCCATGTTCCGGCACGTAACAGGAAAAATGTTAGCTACATTATGAACAAGCTAAAAGACTCACAGCTGCTTGGAATGACAAAGGAGAGTTTATCCTTCAGGGTGCTGTTGTCAAGGGTTCACATATACTTGACTTGCTTAAAAGTACCACATCTGCCGACAAGGTGGCTGATGACCGAAGACCTCCAGGGTGGCTTCAGTTTCTTAAGGCCCTGGCCATCCTCAACATACCCCTCTCGGGTGTACCCAACTATAAGATTCGGCAACAGATTCACTCTTTAAAACACAAACCGTCACCGAGATACAGCACCCCTAAAGATGCCCCAAAACCCTCGCATCCTTATGAAATGAATGACGATAACCCATTTACCCCCCTGAACGCCTCTGGACCTTTCCCTAATCCCGATCTCTCTAGGTGGTTAGCCTTTTGAATTACTTTTGAATGACTATGATTAAATTCAATACATTTTATTTGAAAAATAAGCAATTTAACATTTGTGGCATTCTTGAAACATTTGGCGTGAGCATACGCCTTGATTACACGTTCTTAGAGGATACACATTTGAACACTTTTGATATTTTCTAACAAAACAAGCTACAACTTTATCATTACTTCTTAAATCATCCTTATAAAGAGACATAACATCTTCAAAAGAAACTCCCCGGGCTCTTTGGCATAGGTAGAATACACAGTGTTGACCGCATGTCGTTGAAAGGGTATCTTGCACCTGTTTGATATTGTAGTATATCTTTGAGCAATTTTTGGTCAGAAATTCTTTAATAGATTTGGGGAAATGTGAAAAACCGGGGGGAAAGCCATAGGAATCAAAAAAAGTTGAGATTTTTCTTCCTCCTTCCTCTTCTAAGGTCACAGCTAGCCAATGTTCACCCGGCATGTTTTTAGGATGGGTATTGACAATAAACATTGCAGGCCGCACCTTCCATTTCTCCATAGGTAATTCATCACAAGCCAACACTCCGCAAAATTGTTTTCCAATCAGTCGGCTCATCAGCCCTTCCAACTCTTGGGTATTCATGTCTTATGCTCAACGATCCTTAATAATAATCTACTAAAACCTGTCTTCGGCTATTCACCTCCAAGATTGAATCAGAGCATGCATAAACAATCATGCTAATGGTACAGGCTAAAGGTGTACGGAAACGCATTTCCAGCCTGAGGTTACCTTGGGACACCACAGAAAGATTTCCTGAGGTGTCATCATCTGGGGATAAATTGAAAGCATACATTGTGTAACCCTCGGCAAAATCATTTCTGTCAATAGGTAAAGAGAGATCTTTTAGATGCCTCCCGGTAGCCAGGAATAGATTGTAAAATTCTCGCACAGATATGTTGTTATTAAATTGCGGTTGGAAAGCCTTAGCAGGGACCTGACGTCCGTCCTGACACAGAGCGACATACTCTGACTTGAAGTGTTGAAAATTAAATGGGTTTTTATTTAAGCTGCCCGTATTGGAGGCGTGATCAACCAAACCTATAACTACGTATCGCGGTAAAGGGCCTAGAAATAGGTTTTCTTGACTGCAGATTCTACTGCCCACAGGTATGCTAAAGGTTTTCATGGTAATTCTTTGGAGAGGGTAAAGGGCATTTCCTTTCAGCAAAGCCTGTGAGTGACCCAGACGAACTGCCGGAGATACTGATACTTTTTTAATAAAAAGCGTGGCCCCCAACACTTTTAAGCTAAAGTCCCCATCCGTTGCAGACATTAGGCAAAACTCATCCTTGGCCCTGGTTAATTTTAGTCTTAAATCAACCACATTTAAGAGTAAACGTTCTTGAAAGAAAATGTCAGAGTGTATAGGGCCTAGCAGATGAAACTCTCGAGATTCTGCACAGTAGCGAGCCCGGGCGGCCAGGCCTTTATTTGCACCTGTGGATGGGTCTGTCGATTCCATAGAGCCTCCTGCAGTATCCTTGCTAAAAAGCCCTGCGCTGAATTGGGTCTTGAGAGTGTCTTCAGAGTAGTTGAGTAAGCATTCCATGATGGCACGGTAGGGATATGTGGCACTGCTTTGACTGATTAGCCGTTCCCCCAAAGTCACATCCACTTGGGAGAAGATGGTGGCCACTGGGTAATTAATGAGACTCACTTTGGCATCGTTTGCAATATCAGTACCATCTCTTTTGGTCACTTTTAGACGCAAATGCACCAAGGTGTTGTTGAGGTCCAGATAGTTGTCACCGTGGCCTGGTATGAAAAACTCTATGGGGCCGTTGTCTGTAATGGCAGAGAGTGGGGCTATCTCCACATAACTGGACCTCTCTACTGAATGTTGGGTTAAGGGGGCCGTGAAAAGATCGAGCTCTGTTTTTATAGCTTCAGAGGACATGCGGTGTAAAAGAGCCATGGTGCTTGTTCTTTTAGAAAATACTTCAGAGTATTCTTTTTACCGTTTTTGGTCCAGACCTCCTCACTTTACCCCGTCTTTGACTAACTGAGTTTCTTTTAACCGTTAACCTCCGTTTTTTAGGCGCAAGTCTTCGTCTTATACCGGGCGGTCTCTTTTTCGGTCTTCGAGACAACATCATCAACCCCGAGCCTTCTTGACTCTCGACATCTGGTGACGCCCTTCTGGTTATCGCATTGGCGACAACCTCACTTACTATATTTTTTGCTGCTGATTTTAAATGCGGTTTGGTAAACGGTAAAACCATCCTAAAGAGGTTACGAAATATCCCTCCGATCCCCGAACCATACATTGTGGGCGATCCATAATATCCTGGTAACCCATTACCCACTTGATCCACATAGTATGTGACATACTGGTTAGGGTCCAGATGTCGGTGTTCCATAATTTTAATTTAGATGTATTATGTATATAAAATATATAATACTAATATTATATATGTAGAGAGGTTTTGGTGGGTCTAAAGTGGAGTTTTACAATCGTTTTACCATAAGTAAATTCAATGTTTTCGTTCTGATCCGTTTTAAGCTCAACAAGAATGTTTTCAATATATTTCTTGATTACAGGTACGTAGTGTGGCTTGTCGTAGGTGACAGTGACTATGTCCCCATCCTTTCCGTCTATATGAACCGTTCTCAGGAGTGGCACACAGCTGTCTCCGACCCTTTGATAGGATATGATGTCGGTATACACAAATATGTTGTAAAATCCTGCATGTATATCCGCGGGGAATGGGAATAATTTATCTCTCACATACGTCCATTTATTGGGCCCCATCCCTAACATGTATGCTAAATTACCTCCGGTCTTTATCCCCCCGGAAGCATCTCCTGAGATTTGGACCCTTTTATGTATAGGGTTGTACATCAGGAATATTTCCATACTGTTCTGCGATAGACGTTCATTCAACTCGGAGACGAGCCTTTCGATGGTTCTATAGAACCCTTTTTTAACCTTAATAAATTTAGCAGGTTCCGTTAACTTTTTGAAATAAAATTCCCGGTCCTTATCTTTGATATTATACCAGCTATGAGGGTATGTAATCTCGCTGAGCCCTACTTCCCAGGCCTCTTATAACTCTATAGGCTTTGGAAAATTGGTTGTATAATTAGAACTCTGATTATTACGATATATATGTGCGGACGCATTACTGGGGAGAGTCAGGTAGAAGCCGCTCCTTCCTTCAAGATAGAGGCAAATGCCCTGGTCACCTCAGCGCCGCTCTTATTCTTTAAGACCCGGACATAAGCTATTTTAGAGAAAATATCTATGACCGTTAGCATGTAGCGGTTTCCTTCATTTTTATCTGCAAGGGCCTGCATGTCACATAGATCAGCCTGAAATTGGGACAATGGGTGTGTAGAAAAAACTCTATTTCTAGGAAAATGTTTTCTCACGGGTTTATGCAGAGTGTGCGCGTCTTGTTCGGATAGCCACTCATTGACTTTAGCATCGCTTAACCTGTGACCTGTTTCTTCGGCTAAAGCGCGCTGTAAACTCTCCTTACCACCATAAGACCCCGGGTTAGAGGGATTATAATACATGTTTTTCAAAATCTGCTCTGCCATCCTTCTTGCCTCTCTGAGGTACAATAATGTTAATGAGCCACTTTCAAATAACAACAACATTTCATTTTCATTTTTGGGATTTTTATTTTCATGAAAACATTAGGTATTACGTATACAGACAATCCCTAATTCGTTGCAGGATACATGCCCCCCCTTTCTCTATGATCGAATCATGTAAAACCTTGTATATTTGGCTTAGATTAACAGGTTTGTTTCGCTGAATTTTTACAACAGACACATCCGCTATAAAAGTATATAAACAACAAATATGATACATGGTACAATTAAAAGGTGTTTCAAACAAATAAAGTAAAATCTTAGACAAGGTTGTTTCTAGTTCTTCAGAATCACCACCAAGCCGCGTTACCATGTGTGTCCATTGTAGACCCTCGCCAGCATGGCGTACATGATTCATGATTTGGTCCATTTTCAAAACACGCTCTACATTAGCCCCGGAATTGGGGGTTTTGTAGAACGAGACATTGTTCACTTTATTTTCAATAATTTGATGCATAACACTTGTAAGTTCTCTCAAAAGAAAAAATGTATTTATTCTATCTAACATCGTATACATATAGTTACCCATTGCTCTGTATCTAAATAACAAAAATGTCACTCGGGCTCTTGGGGTTTATTGAGCCAGAAAGTCATCACATCCGACACCACAGCCTCCCTGTATTTGTTATCCTCCACCAGGGTGTGTCGGATTTCTTTGAGTTTCTCGTGTATGTGAATTGCCTCCTTTAGCTCGTGTAGGAATGCTTCGGTTACCCCGTAAACTCTGGGGATAGACGGCACAAGGCCCAAAGCCTCCAGGGCTCTGACCAGCGATGGTATAAACCGGCGGGACCAAAGTCTTTTCACCAGCGCCTCAAAATTGTTGAAGAAGTAGTATCTTGGGGGATCGTATAGGCAGGGGTGCCTTCGCTGGCTGGGGTGATTCATCTCACAACCGATGCATTTTTCTCGTATATATTCTCCAATCACCACGTCTAAAAGCGTGGCTACTGAGGCCTTGATTGTGTCAACAAAAATAGTACTGACCACCCCATCAAACATGTCCTCAGGTTGTGTACAGGTAGGGGGTGTTGAGGGTCTTGCCAGGGGGGAGTAGAATGGAGGGCTGCGAGGCATACAATCCTTAGTGTCGGGAGCCCAGGCCGTTTCGGAGTTCGGGTATGCGTTAGGAATATCCATGGTCAATGCGTAGGTTAAGAACTGTAGGTTTTAAGAACAAGCCTTTTATTCTTGAACCAACCCTCGGGGTATCTGGGCGGGGTTAACAACACCGCTTACCTCGCTTTCTTTGGGGGCTGCCTCTCCTGACGTTGTATCTTCTTGGGGTTGCTTTGAGTCGTAATCCTCAGGATTCGTATATATTATGCACTTCTTTATCCGTACAATGCTCTGGTGCTTTTGGCTCTGTACAAACAGAGCGTCCAACATCTCCAACATTTTCAATTCCATTAAAGGCCAGCTTTTAAAGGGGATAAGCATTCGAAGCTGGAAATCCCCGTCTGAACCGCCATCCCGGATGTTTTGGTTTCAGATTTCCGCGGTGCTGACGGTGAACTCCACGCAGCCGCAGGGGAGTCCATTTTTTCTCTGTATTTTCACCCTGTGAAATACTCTTCCTGAGGTGTCCGGGGTACCTTCCCAACGGGTCTCGTAGCCTGTGAACAAGCTGTAACCCTTGGTGATACGGCTCAGTTCGGGACACAAAACCTGTCGAAAAACCGTCCAGTCTTCAACCTCATAAGTCACGCCTAATTTCTGGTCGGTATATTCTTCTCCTTCGGCTAACGTATAGAGTTTCACGCTACAGGCCAAGTAATCAAACAGATACCCCCAATGCTGTCCGTTAGACATCAACACTTCATCTTTCAGCGCCGTTGCGGGCGGTATCTGGGTTCTATACACGTTTAGAAACCGCTTTTTTGGTGCATCGTATATTGCGGCTGTATACTTTGCCCTTTCTCGATGTTTCAGACGCGGTCCTGCCTCCGAGGCTACAGTCATCACAGCTTTGCCACTGATCGCAAAATCCATGTTTAAAAAATAGGGTTTACGGTTCTGGGTTCGCAAGCCTTGTTCTGGACATTTATAATGCTGAAGCCCCAGCGCTATAGCCCCAGACATTCCTGCTTCATAAGATAACAAACATAAGGGCGATAAAGATGGGGGCCCTGGTCCCAAAAGTTCAAACACTCAAACAACACCCTCCCCAGTTCAACCAGCCCCCCCTAGTCATCAAACAACAACCCTACTTCAAAGCATAACATATATATATAAAATAAGAAACACCCTCTAACACATGACCACACGAACAGAGGGGATGGGGCGGGGGCACATATTTAAACATGCACGCGTCATCATGATGTAGGGGGTAGTCCGGGGTATACCCCATGGAAGTGACTCTCAGAGCCATTAGATCCTGGCGTCCACAGACTTGTTCTTCCAACGCATATCCTGGCAGCCTTGAAGCACTCAGGGCACGTTCCATTTGACACAAAGCTAGCCTTATTTTAAGCCATTCTCGCATCCTTAGCGCTGGAGAAAAAGGCTCGGGTTCTGCACGATAAAAGGGTTGGGACCCGCTGTCTGTGAATATCTATTATTATTATTATTATTATTATATTATTATTATTATTATTATTAATATCTTAACCGTAGATTCCTCCGGGTTGAATATGCACGAAATATGGCCCTCGCTTGTACACAGAAATCCTTTAAAACATTCGGCAGCCTCTACCAAAATATCCTCCAAGCTTTTGGCGTTGGGTTCGTGACATGAGCTACAGAGCTCTCCGAGAATTCCCCTTGTAGACATATTTTAGATGTTTAATATTCAGGTCTTAAAAAATGGCTTGTTCTGGACATCTATAAAGCCTAGGCCCCAGATACATAAGCCTGGACATTCCTGCTTCATAGATAACAACCATAAGGGAGATAAAACTGGGGGGGTGGGGGGACATGTACGGGCCCAAAAGTTCAAACACTCAAACACCACCCTCCCCAGTTCAACCAGCCCCCCTAGACATCAAACAACAGGCCTACTTCAAAGCATAACATAAAGCTACAAAATAACACACACCCTCTAACACGTGAACACAGGAACAGGGGGGGCGGGCCGGAGGCCCATATTCAGACATGTACACGTCATCATGACGTAAGGTCAGCAATCAATCATTTTGACACATTCCGTATCCTATCTCTCTCTCTCTGGGAGATCTTACTTTCTCCCCATGAATGTTTAATAGTTATGTGCCAAGACCCCCAAAGCCGAACTCAGCACAATGTTCTTTAGAAATGAGTACATCTTATTTCTGCCCAATAACTTGAAAAGCCTTAGCTGTATCCATTATTCAAAAGGCCTTCCTTGGTTTTAGGGAAACACCAGTTGGATTCCGTGAGGCAAAAGTTGTGTCAAATAAATTAGAAATATAATTTCTAAATGTTACTCACTCCCAAAAAAATATTTTGGAGGTACAGCCTAACTTTGCTGCCGTAGCAGAGGCCAACTCTCTGAATCTATCTGAAACAGTTCAAGTTCAAGTTTAAGGAGATTGTGTGTGTCCAGTCTGCTGCCGTTGACCTGCACTCAACAGGTATGCTGACTAAGAACACATTCTCATTACAGAAATTATCTAGGGAAGAGTTACAGGGAAGAGGAGAGGAGCTGGGCATTATTATGTTACCATGGCACCATGAGCTGCCAGTTTGGGAAATGCTCCAGCCAGGACACTGAGTCATATCTGCTCCTGCTACGCCCTCTTGTGTTCATCCGGTGTCTTCTTGAACTGCAGTTACATCCCCATCCTCTCTCTCTCCCTCTCCCTCTCTGTGTGATTGTGTGGTTGGAGACAGGTGTGCTGGAGTCAGAGCAGATCCCTACCAGCTGCAACTCGTTCTATAATCAAGACCTCTGCAAATACTCAGTCCTGCCACTTCCACTCTGCCAGATCGTAATCATGCTTCTAGCTATTTATGATTATTCAAGATCCTGTTATTCTGCTGTGCCTGTTTCCCTGCCTGATGCTATTTATCCTCTCATTGCAGTTTACCTCTCTGGCTCCTGTCTCCCGTTCCACATCTCACCACCCTACTATCCTGTTCTGGAATTAGCTCACCACTACTTTGGATTCCCCTCCGGACCTGTTTACCCGGTTCTACCCAGCTCACTCCAACCTCAGTCTCCACATCTGGTTTTCTACAAATCATCTGAGCTTCCCCGGATCTGCACTCCATATCTCCCTGTGTTACAACAAATATCTTGGTTAATTCATCCCTGTTTCTTCATCTGAGTTTGCTCTTGGGTTCCCCTGTGTCGATCCACCTATCACATTGGGGTTTAGTGTGGGTACTGCTACTCGTGTGACAGGTTAATGACAGGTTACAAATCATTCAAATCCAGACAGATAATATTTACACAAGAAGCAATCTAATATCACACAGTCAAACTCTCAGTCGTTTAGTAAGTTCACCATTCTGCGATTCTCACTGTTAATAAACATCGCACGGTCAGGACCCTGGTTCAACATTTAATCCATTGTCTGAACAAATAGATTGTTTTTTAATGTGCCCAGATCTATGATCAGTTTACCCTCACACTAGTGCTGGGTGATATGGCAAATTCACAATATTTATTTTCAATCAATGATTATCACGATAAACTAGGGGGCACTATTTTCATTTTTGGCAATATTATGTTCCTAAAGTAAATGGGCTATTTTGTCAGGACAAGATGCTAGAATATGCATATAATTGACAGCTTAGGATAGAAAACACTCTAAAGTTTCCAAAACTGTAAAAATATTGTCTGTGAGTATAACAGAACTGATATTGCAGGCGAAAGTCTGAGACAAATCAAATCCAAAAATCCAACCTTGACTCTTATTTAGAAAGCTCTGCGTTCCTATGCGTCCCTATTGAGAAGTGAATGGGATATCAACCAGATTCCTTTTTCTATGGCTTCCCTAATGTGTCTAGTGTCACAATTCATAGTTTCAGGCTTTTATTTTGAAAAATGAGCCTGAACGACAACATTGCGTCAGTGGTCAGCCGGAGGCTCTCAGAGTGATTTGTGCGTAAAAGACAAATGCAACCATTGTTTCTCTCTTTCCTACTAAGAAGCCACCTGTCCCGGTTGATATATTATCGAATAGATATTTGAAAAACACCTTGACGATTGATTATAAAAAACGTTTGCCATGTTTCTGTCGATATTATGGATCTAATTCGGAATATTTTTCGGCGTTGTCGTGACTGCAGTTATCGGTGGATTTCTCAACCATACGTGAAGTACAAACGGAGGTATTTCGGCGATAAAAATAATCTTTATGGGACCAAATGAACATTTGCTGTCTAACTGGGAGTCTCGTGAGTGAAAACATCCAAAGCTCATCAAAGGTAAACGATTTAATTTGATTGCTTTTCTGATTTTCGTGACCAAGCTGCCTGCTGCTAGCTAGGCATACTGCTATGCTAGGCTATCAATAAACTTACACAAATGCTTGTCCTGCTTTGGCTGTAAAGCATAATTTCAAAATCTGTGATGACAGGGTCATTAATAAAAGGCTAAGCTGTGTTTCAATATATTTCACTTGTGATTTCATGAATATGAATATTTTCGAGTAATATTTTTTGTCCGTTGCGTTATGCTAATTAGTGTCAGTTGATGACAATTCTCCCGGATGCGGGAGAGGGAGGTCCAAGATTAATCAATGTTTAAAAGTTGCATATCTGCTTCAGACTCAAGAATACCTGAACAAACAAGGCTTTAATGTTTGTTATTGTCAGAAGTAGAACTCACATTTTAACTCCACATTAAAGCTATAAACCCTTAAGTTATGAACAACATTTTTTTTTTTAAATAGTCAAAGTCAATATGCATTATAACTGTTAGACTAATGGTACATCACAGTTGGGGTAGTTGTCTTACAAGTTACAAGCAAGAAAGACAAGTCTGTCTACAGTCTCTGGCTTTAAAGATGCCCTATGGCAGGTCACTGTGATGCCACCTGTGCTTAAAAACATGCTCTGAGGGGGAGCTGGTCGCAGGAATGCACAGGTAGCATTTTGCCAGGTGGTTGACTTTGGGAAGGTTTTTGGGGTGGACCTTCCACCAGTCCAGTGGATTGGTTTCACTGTCAGCATCAGAAGACTGAAGTTAGCAGCTGAGTTCCTTTTCTACCCCTTTTCTACCAGCTGGATATCAATAAGACCTGTGATGGTGAAGTATGGCTTTTTGAAAAAACTACCCAGTGACTTTCTCTTTTTAGCTGACAGTTGTGGTGAAGCAGCAACAACATCTCCCTGTGCTGGGCTTGGGTTTTCATGTCCCTCATTGACCATCTCTGAGACAGCTCTTGCTTTTATTTGACCCACTTTCTCCTCTTTGATGTAATGTGTTATAAACCGTGGGTCAACTAACGAGGCTATGCCCAGGAGGTCATCTGTGGCTAGGTCATCATATTTCTCATTCAGATAGTCCATGACTTTCGTTTTGATGGTTTGGGGGAGCTCTGTTTCACCATCATCAGGTTTCATTACATCTGTATAGAACAGGTGTAGTACTGTCTTCAGGTAAGACACAGTGACATAAGACTCATCAGACAGAGCATCTGTGAATTCTAGTGGGGTCAATGCCTGGTTGATGGAATCAAGAACATCTATATCTGTATAGGTGGGAGCTCAGTGCCGGGTCTTCTTGTCTCTGGACAAGATGTGTGAAATGGTTTTCTCCTGCTCCAGTACTCTTTGCACCATCTTTTGACTTGATCCTCACTCTGTCACCAACTTGTTCTGGGGTAGGTTGTGTTCTTTTTGAGCAACTGCCAGGTCTCTCTTCTTTTTCCACCAATAGGAAAAGGCACCTACCACTTTCTTACACACTCCAATTGCTCAATTTACCCGTTTGTCTGAACCACTCTAAGAGAAGTCAAGAGATTTTAATAAAATGTTAAAATCACAATAATCCCTTTAGTTAAGTTCGAATGTAATAGTTAACTTAATCAGCTGATGAAAAAAATCACATTTAGTTTAATTTAACCAATCACTTCAATATACAGAATTGACAAGGTTACTTACCAATGGCCAAGTGCAGACTATGTATAAAACATTGCAGTCAGGTCCATTTGTTGATTTGAGCGGCCTTCACCACGTTTGCACCACTATCCGTTGTAATGCAGACCTGTCTGTCTTGACTGAGTCCCCAGGAGGCGAGAGCGTCAATGAGCCCCTCTGATATAGCTTCACCCGTGTGGTCGTCGGGAAAGCATGATGTTGAAAGCATTTATTTCAAAGATTCCACCCTTTGTCAATATAGTGGATGGTGAGGCTAATATAAGGCCCTGACGTGCGACGAGACCACAGATCGGTAGTAGTAGCAAAATACGTCAAATCTGTCTTGAGTTGTTCCTCAACATTTTCCCTACACTCTGTGTAGAGTGTAGAGTTTAGGAAGTGAGGTGTGAGAGAAATGTTTGTGGCCAGGGAGCACGTACATGGGGTCAATTTAAATTGATAAGCCTCTTGAAACCCTTTTCGACTGTGCTAATTCACTGCATGTTCTTAGCATTTGCATTTGTGATGTCTTTGTGTCTTTTCGATGTTTGCTCGTAGGGCATAAACGCTATAAGTGTTGACTGCTTCGAGCGAACATCCCTAGATTGGCTGGGGCTTGAAGGGCGTTTATCAATACCATGGTGCAAACTCAAACTTTCTGCATGTTCCAAAGAGGGATTTTGCTTCAGATGGTAAAACAGGTTTGTCGTATTACCAGACTTGGTAGCCACCTGTCTATGGCACAATTTGCACCGAACATTGCTCTGCTCTTTGTTGGACTTCAAAAAGCCAAACCACTTCCAAATGACTGAAACAGTTGAACCCTTTTCATCAATCATTTGTTCATTGGAAGCTGCTCCTTCTCCATGGCTATCACTGCCACTGGTTTCGCCTAAAACACACATGTTTTGTGTTTAATAGTGGCGACTCCATCACTCGAGGTGCTAAGTGGTTTTTAGTGGGTGTATACCTCTCCACGTGCATATTGTCACTTCTCTGCACGTTCCTGCTGCGTCACAGAGGTGAAATGGACTGCTGTACCTAATTATTCTATATCAACATTATCGAAAATGTTTCTAAATGTTTTAATATTGTTATTGAGGGAAGTAATTACCTGTAACTATAGACATTGATTTATCGCCCAGCCCTACCTCACACAATGTTAACCTTAACATTCGGAGTGGGGGGAACACAAAACTGACCTTGGATCAACATCTAATTGGCAGTTTCCACTTACTGTGTGTGAATGCAGCATCCTGCCTGTGTGAATGTGGTCTGCTGCCTGCCTGGCTCCCTCAGTGCTGTTTGGTGGCTATATTTACATGATTTATTTTTATAAATGATTCCAGCTCAGCCAGTCCTGGGCAAGACCGTGATTAGAGCATTAAGGTTATGAGACGACACTGACTGTACCAACATAACTATATCTCCATAAAAGTCACAGTAAAAAAGTCCTCCTTGAGTCTCTATTGCTCTCGCTCTCATATATATATACAGTTGAAGTCGGAAGTTTACATACACCATAGCCAAATACATTTGAGGAACAGACGCCTCACAAGTCCTCAACTGGCAGCTTCATTAAATAGTACCCGCAAAACACCAGTCTCAACGTCAACAGTGAAGAGGTAACTCCGGGATGCTGGCCATCTAGGCAGAGTTCCTCTGTCCAGTGTCTGTGCTCTTTGCCCATCTTAATCTTTATTTGCATTGGCCAGTCTGAGATATGGCTTTTTCTTTGCATCTCTGCCTAGAAGGCCAGCATCATCGCCTCTTCAAGATTGACATTGAGACTGGTGTTTTGCTGGCACTATTGAATGAAGCTGCCAGTTGAGGACTTGTGAGGCGTCTGTTTCTCAAAGTAGACACACTAATGTACTTGTCCTCTTGTTCAGTTGTGCACCGGGGCCTCCCACTCCTCATTCTATTCTGGTTAGCGCCAGTTTGCGCTGTTCTATGAAGGGAGTAGTACACAGCGCTATACGAGATCTTCAGTTTCTTGCCAATTTCTCGCATAGAATAGCCTTCATTTCTCAGAACAAGAATAGACTGACAAGTTTAGGAAGAAAGTGCTTTGTTTCTGGCCATTTTGAGCCTGTAATCAAACCTACAAATGCTGATGCTCCAGATACTCAACTAGTCTAAAACAAAAAGGCCAATTTTATTGCTTCTTTAATCAGAACAACAGTTTTTAGGGGTGCTAACATAATTGCAAAGGGGTTTTCTAATGATCAATTAGCCTTTTATAATGATAAACTTGGAATAGCTAACCTAACGTGCCATTGGAACACAGGAGTGATGGTTGATGATAATGGGCCTCTGTATGCCTATGTAGATATTCCATATAAAAATCTGCCGTTTCCAGCGACGATAGTAATTTACAACATTAACAATGTCTACACTATATTTCTGATCAATTTGATGTAATTTTAATGGACACATTTTGTTTCTTTAAACACAAAGACATTTCTAAGTAATCCCAAACTTTTGAATGGTAATGTATATACACAGTACCAGCCAAAAGTTTGGACACATCTACTCATTCAAGGATTTTTCTTTATTTGTACTATTTTCTACATTGTAGAATAATATTGAAGACATCAAAACTATCAAATAACAAAAAAAAGTGCTAAACAAATCAAAATATATTTTAGATTCTTCAAAGAAGCCACCCTTTTGCCTTGATGACAGCTTTGCACATCCTTGGCATTCTCTCAACCAGCTTCACCTGAAATGCTGTTCCAACAGTCAAGTTCCCACATATGCTGAGCACTTGTTGGCTGCTTTACCTTCACTCGGCCCAACTCATCCCAAACCATCTGAATTGGGTTGAGGTCGGTGATTGTGTAGGCCAGGTCATCTGATGCAGCACTCCACCACTCTCCTTCTTAGTCAAATAGCCCTTACACAGCCTTTTGACTGGTACTGTATATATACTGTATATATATAATGTATATGTAACGATTGTCGTTGGTGGAAGGAGTAGACCAAAGCGCAGAGTGGTACGTGTTCATATTTCCTTTAATAAACTCAACACTAAATACAAAAGAACAAGAGAATAAATTAAAACCGAAACAGTCCCGTATGGTGCAAACACTAAAACGGAAAATAACCACCCACAAACAAAAGTGGGAAAACAGGCTACCTAATTATGGTTCTCAATCAGAGACAACGATTGACAGCTGCCTCTGATTGGGAACCATACCAGGCCTAAACATAGAAAACAACACCTAGACATACAACATAGAATACCCACCCACATCACACCCTGACCAAACAAAAAGTAGAAACATACAAAGCAATCTACGGTCAGGGCGTGACAGTATATCCTTATAGTTCTATTTCTTGCGCTTTTTCAGTCTCTTCTTCCTCTCTCGCCCTCTTTTCCCCAAACTCATGTTCTTCTCCTTGTTACCCCCCAGTGCTCTGTCCTGCCATGACTCAGTGTTAGCTGGCTAGCACTGCCCTGATATTGCCAATGTAGTAGTTGGCTAACGCTGCCCTAACATTATCAGTGTGATAGCAGGCTAGCTGTGCAGGGCCCCAGCATTAGCAGTCTGCATCGTGTTCCCCTATAGCGCTTCACTGACTTTTAATTTGCACCTCTGCTGCTCAGCTTGTATCTGCTGCCCTGACAGTCCCTGGACTCCCACACCGCTCCAGCCAGCCAGTCTATACTCAGACAGACACACACATTACCCAGCAAACTGGGAACATCCCCAGAACATTAGCTAAGATTCCCATACATTCATAGATAGGGTTTGATCTTTTTTTGTTTTAAATTAAATATCATTGGAAAGTTCTAACATTCACTAAAATGAAGTGCACAACATCTGTAGCAACCACCACAGATCATTGCCTAAAAGTTCTCATTAGGTTTTCAGGTAATGTAATTACACAATGTACCAGTAATGTTTTCTCAGTAACCCAAATTGGTTATGTGCAAATTCCCGGAACATTACCTAGGTTGTGGAAAATGTTCTCATAACACAAATACTGTCTCGTCATGCTGATGAATGTTTGTATAAAAAGTAATTTAATCTTGCAAGAAGGTTTACAGAACAACCTTTCTGAGTTCTTTAAAGTTTCCCAAAACATGTATTTAGGTTGTGGGAACGGTGTGGGTACATTACAAGAGAGAGGTTCCCAAAACACACTCAGTTTGGTGAAATGTATACAATGTTTAAGTTAGGTTGCACAGTAAGTAGCCTTGCACAAGCGAGCCAGAACAGCTCATAGGGAAGAAGCCTATCTTCTGATTCTGTAGCATAAGGCAGCTTGATGTACAAGTACACTGCAGATCCTCTCAAGCTGTCTTGTTGGATGGGGAGCATCGCAGCACAACTATTTTCAGGTCTCTCCAGAGATGTTCGATTGGGTTCAAGTCCGGGATCTGGCTGGGCCGCTCAAGGACATTCAGAGACTTGTCCTGAAGCCACTCCTGTGTTTTCTTGGCTGTGTGACCTGTAGCATGTTGTCCTCATTCCTCTTCTATGGCTGTGCGAAGTTGCTGGATAATGGTGGGAACTGGAACACACTGTCGTAAATATTAATCCAGAGCATCCCGAACATGATCAATGGTTGTCATATCTGGTGAGTATGCAGGTCATGGAAGAACTGGGACATTTTCAGCTTCCAGGAATTGTGTACAGATCATTGTGACATGGGGCTGTGCCTTATCATGCTGAAACATGAGGTGATGACGACAGTTCAAATTGCCATAGATAAAATGCATTTGTGTTCATTGTCGTTAGCTTATGCCTGCCCATACCATTACCCCACCGCCACCATGGGGCACTCTGTTCACAACGTTGACATCAGCAAACCGCTCGCCCACACGACGCCATACACATGGTCTGCAGTTGTGAGGCTGGTTGGACGTACAGCCAAATTCTTGATAACAATATTGGAGGCGGCTTATGGTTGAGAAATTAACATTACATTCTCTGGCAACAGCTTTGGTGGTTAAAATGCCAATTGCATGCTCCCTCAAAACCTGAGACATCTGTATAATTGTGTTGTGTGACAAAACGGCCATTTTTTGAGGCCTTTAAATGTCCCCAGCACAAGGTGCACCTGTGTAATGATCACGCTTAATAAGCTTCTAGATATATCACACCTATCAGGTGGACGGATTATCTTGGCAAAAGAGAAATGCTCACTAACAGGGATTTGTACACAAAATTTGAGAAAAATAAGCTTTTTCTGGGATCTTTTATTTCAGCGAATGAAACATTGGACCAACACTTTACATGTTATGTTTACATTTTGTTTTCAGTCTGGTTTGAAGGTTCTGAGCCTGTATTTAAGAAGCAGGTGAATAAGTAAGTATACATGTTATTTAAATGAAGCTCTATCCAACTAAAATCACATTTCATAAGACACATTTCATCACATGGGATGAAGAACGAACATCGTAAAATACAGCGTTACAAGTACAAAGCATATGAAAAGGATGAGAACATTTTAATGAAGAAGAAATGTTGTTCTGTGTCCTAAATAGACTGGGGGAAAATGAACTACCACAGAAATCCCCTGCTGGTGCAGAGGTTTAATGATTTGGACGCAAAGCTGAAGATGTTAGGTTTCCTTTGAAAACATTGAGTCTCAGATATAATCTACTTAAATAGAGGATGCATTTTGTTTGTCCAGATTTATAAATCCAGTCTTAAAATTATGTACAACTATAGAAATGAAATGTGTAAAAATTGACTGTTCAGCTTTTTAAAAAGCACACAATTTAATTCCTGCTTTAAGACGCTTCCTATGGTCCCCCTTGTCTTATTTTTCATTATCTGAAAAGCAAAAGTGATCCTAGATCAGCACTCATAGTCTTGTAAATATGGGTACAGAAGCACATGAGTGAAGGTGAACAACCCATGTATTTTTATTAAACTAGGCAGGTCAGTTAAGACTAAATTCTTATTTACAATGACAGCCACAGAACAGCAGGTTAACTGCCTTGTTCAGGGGCAGAACGACAGATTTTTACCTTGTCAGCTCAGGGATTTGATCTTGGTAACCTTACAGTTACTGGCCCAACAAGCTAACCACTAGGCTACTTGCCACCCCATTTACCAGTATTTCTCTGGGTTATGTCTAAGAAGCATGGAATTCATGATTGAACATACTTCCATCGCGATATATGGAAAAAATAAGACATAAGGGCGATTCTCTGGTGGCGCAGATGGTAAATGACTTGGCTTAAAAAGTAAATATTGCAGGTTTTAACCCGATGTGTGCAAATTGTCAACATATGAAGAAAACCATTTTTTGTTGTGTTTGAATGAGTAAATGCTGGTAAATGTACTATGAATGAAATCAAAATGCTATGTTGCTATATCACCTACAATACATTTCTGAAATTGAATTTGCATTAAATCTGGAGAAAAACAATTGGGATCTGTTGTTCTGTGTTTTAAGGAATTACATGAGTGTTATGGCAATATCATGTCAAATGTTTTAAATGTTTCAGGGACCTCTAAGACAAAGGAAAATGTATTTTGTGTGAACATAAATGCAATATTATGTGAAACCTAAAACAAATGGTGGAACATTGTGGGAATGTTCTCTGTGAAAATCAACAAGAATATTCTTGCAACATAGCTTAATTTTACCTTTAGTCATATCAGTTAAGAACAAATTCTTATTTTCAATGACGGCCTAGGACAGTGGGTTAACTGCCTTGTTCAGGGGCAGAACGACAGATTTGACAACCTTTTGGTTACAAGTCCACCACTCTAACCACTAGGCTACGCTGCCACCCCAAATGCTCTGGGAACATTTAAGAACAGACCAGGTGTTCTGTTAAGATTCTTAAAACATTATAGAAATGTCCTATGCAACTTAAACATTGCATGAATGTCATCACAACTGATTATATTTTGTGTTTTAGGAACCTATCTTGTAATGTAACCACACTGTTTCCTAAACTAAATTTAATGTTCTGGTAACTTTTAAAGAACTCAGAAAGGCTGTTCTGTCAACATTCTTGCAACATGAAAGGAGTGTTTTGTGCGCTCTGACACAAACATTATCTGAATGTCAACGCAACTGGACAGTTTGTGTTTTGGGAACCTACAATGCATTTGGAAAGTATTCAGGCCCCTTTACTTTTTGCATAAAATGTAGTTACAATACAGCCTTAATCTAAAAATTATTAAATACAAAATATATACACAATACATCAGGCAAATGTTTTATACAAAGATCAGCAAGACTGGACAGTTTTTGTGCTATGAGAACATTTGCAGCGACCTAACTAATGTTCTTGGATCTTTCACAGAACAAATGTAGGTTTTCTGGATGGAATACGCATGCAGCGGTTTTCTGGATGGAATACGCATGTAACGGTTTTCTGGATGGAATACGCATGTAACGGTTTTCTGGATGGAATACACATGTAACGGTTTTCTGGATGGAATACGCATGTAACGGTTTTCTGGATGGAATACACATGTAACGGTTTTCTGGATGGAATACGCATGCAGCGGTTTTCTGGATGGAATACGCATGTAACGGTTTTCTGGATGGAATACACATGTAACGGTTTTCTGGATGGAATACGCATGTAACGGTTTTCTGGATGGAATACACATGTAACAGTTTTCTGGATGGAATACGCATGTAACGGTTTTCTGGATGGAATACGCATGCAACAGTTTTCTGGATGGAATACACATGTAACAGTTTTCTGGATGGAATACGCATGTAACGGTTTTCTGGATGGAATACGCATGCAGCGGTTTTCTGGATGGAATACGCATGCAACAGTTTTCTGGATGGAATACGCATGTAACGGTTTTCTGGATGGAATACGCATGCAACAGTTTTCTGGATGGAATACGCATGCAGCGGTTTTCTGGATGGAATACGCATGCAACAGTTTTCTGGATGGAATACGCATGCAACGGTTTTCTGGATGGAATACGCATGTAACAGTTTTCTGGATGGAATACGCATGTAACGGTTTTCTGGATGGAATACGCATGTAACGGTTTTCTGGATGGAATACGCATGCAACGGTTTTCTGGATGGAATACGCATGTAACGGTTTTCTGGATGGAATACGCATGTAACGGTTTTCTGGATGGAATACGCATGTAACGGTTTTCTGGATGGAATACGCATGTAACGGTTTTCTGGATGGAATACGCATGTAACGGTTTTCTGGATGGAATACGCATGCAACGGTTTTCTGGATGGAATACGCATGTAACGGTTTTCTGGATGGAATACGCATGTAACGGTTTTCTGGATGGAATACGCATGTAACGGTTTTCTGGATGGAATACGCGTGCAGCGGTTTTCTGGATGGAATACGCATGTAACGGTTTTCTGGATGGAATACACATGTAACAGTTTTCTCGATGGAATACGCATGTAACGGTTTTCTGGATGGAATACGCGTGCAGCGGTTTTCTGGATGGAATACGCATGTAACGGTTTTCTGGATAGAATACACATGTAACAGTTTTCTGGATGGAATACGCATGTAACGGTTTTCTGGATGGAATACGCATGCAGCGGTTTTCTGGATGGAATACGCATGTAACAGTTTTCTGGATGGAATACGCGTGCAGCGATTTTCTGGATGGAATACGCATGTAACAGTTTTCTGGATAGAATACGCATGCAGCGGTTTTCTGGATGGAATACGCATGTAACGGTTTTCTGGATGGAATACGCATGTAACGGTTTTCTGGATGGAATACGCATGTAACGGTTTTCTGGATGGAATACGCATGCAGCGGTTTTCTGGATGGAATACGCATGCAACAGTTTTCTGGATGGAATACGCATGTAACGGTTTTCTGGATGGAATACGCATGCAACAGTTTTCTGGATGGAATACGCATGCAGCGGTTTTCTGGATGGAATACGCATGCAACAGTTTTCTGGATGGAATACGCATGCAACGGTTTTCTGGATGGAATACGCATGTAACAGTTTTCTGGATGGAATACGCATGCAACGGTTTTCTGGATGGAATACGCATGTAACGGTTTTCTGGATGGAATACGCATGCAACGGTTTTCTGGATGGAATACGCATGCAACGGTTTTCTGGATGGAATATGCATGTAACGGTTTTCTGGATGGAATACGCATGTAACGGTTTTCTGGATGGAATACGCATGTAACGGTTTTCTGGATGGAATACGCATGCAACGGTTTTCTGGATGGAATACGCATGCAACGGTTTTCTGGATGGAATACGCATGTAACGGTTTTCTGGATGGAATACGCATGTAACGGTTTTCTGGATGGAATACGCATGTAACGGTTTTCTGGATGGAATACGCGTGCAGCGGTTTTCTGGATGGAATACGCATGTAACGGTTTTCTGGATGGAATACACATGTAACAGTTTTCTCGATGGAATACGCATGTAACGGTTTTCTGGATGGAATACGCGTGCAGCGGTTTTCTGGATGGAATACGCATGTAACGGTTTTCTGGATAGAATACACATGTAACAGTTTTCTGGATGGAATACGCATGTAACGGTTTTCTGGATGGAATACGCATGCAGCGGTTTTCTGGATGGAATACGCATGTAACAGTTTTCTGGATGGAATACGCGTGCAGCGATTTTCTGGATGGAATACGCATGTAACAGTTTTCTGGATAGAATACGCATGCAGCGGTTTTCTGGATGGAATACGCATGTAACGGTTTTCTGGATGGAATACGCATGTAACGGTTTTCTGGATGGAATACGCATGTAACGGTTTTCTGGATGGAATACGCATGTAACTGTTTTCTGGATGGAATACGCATGTAACGGTTTTCTGGATGGAATACGCATGTAACTGTTTTCTGGATGGAATACGCATGTAACGGTTTTCTGGATGGAATACGCATGCAGCGGTTTTCCTGGATGGAATACGCATGTAATGGTTTTCTGGATGGAATACGCATGTAACGGTTTTCTGGATGGAATACGCATGCAGCGGTTTTCTGGATGGAATACGCATGTAACTGTTTTCTGGATGGAATACACATGTAACTGTTTTCTGGATGGAATACGCATGTAACGGTTTTCTGGATGGAATACGCATGCAGCGGTTTTCTGGATGGAATACGCATGTAACGGTTTTCTGGATGGAATACGCGTACAGCGGTTTTCTGGATGGAATACGCATGTAACGGTTTTCTGGATGGAATACGCATGTAACGGTTTTCTGGATGGAATACGCATGTAACAGTTTTCTGGATGGAATACGCATGTAACAGTTTTCTGGATGGAATACGCATGTAACAGTTTTCTGGATGGAATACGCATGCAGCGGTTTTCTGGATGGAATACGCATGCAGCGGTTTTCTGGATGGAATACGCATGTAACGGTTTTCTGGATGGAATACGCATGTAACAGTTTTCTGGATGGAATACGCATGTAACGGTTTTCTGGATGGAATACGCGTACAGCGGTTTTCTGGATGGAATACGCATGTAACGGTTTTCTGGATGGAATACGCATGTAACGGTTTTCTGGATGGAATACGCGTACAGCGGTTTTCTGGATGGAATACGCATGTAACGGTTTTCTGGATGGAATACGCATGTAACGGTTTTCTGGATGGAATACGCATGCAGCGGTTTTCTGGATGGAATACGCATGTAACGGTTTTCTGGATGGAATACGCATGTAACGGTTTTCTGGATGGAATACGCATGTAACGGTTTTCTGGATGGAATACGCATGTAACGGTTTTCTGGATGGAATACGCATGTAACGGTTTTCTGGATGGAATACGCATGTAACGGTTTTCTGGATGGAATACGCATGTAACGGTTTTCTGGATGGAATACGCATGCAGCGGTTTTCTGGATGGAATACGCATGCAGCGGTTTTCTGGATGGAATACGCATGTAACGGTTTTCTGGATGGAATACGCATGTAACGGTTTTCTGGATGGAATACGCATGCAGCGGTTTTCTGGATGGAATACGCATGTAACGGTTTTCTGGATGGAATACGCATGTAACGGTTTTCTGGATGGAATACGCATGTAACAGTTTTCTGGATGGAATACGCATGTAACGGTTTTCTGGATGGAATACGCATGTAACGGTTTTCTGGATGGAATACGCATGTAACAGTTTTCTGGATGGAATACGCATGTAACGGTTTTCTGGATGGAATACGCATGTAACGGTTTTCTGGATGGAATACGCATGCAACGGTTTTCTGGATGGAATACGCATGTAACAGTTTTCTGGATGGAATACGCATGTAACGGTTTTCTGGATGGAATACGCATGTAACGGTTTTCTGGATGGAATACGCATGTAACGGTTTTCTGGATGGAATACGCTTGCAGCGGTTTTCTGGATGGAATACGCATGTAACGGTTTTCTGGATGGAATACGCATGCAACAGTTTTCTGGATGGAATACGCATGTAACAGTTTTCTGGATGGAATACGCATGTAACAGTTTTCTGGATGGAATACGCATGCAGCGGTTTTCTGGATGGAATACGCATGTAACGGTTTTCTGGATGGAATACGCATGTAACGGTTTTCTGGATGGAATACGCATGTAACGGTTTTCTGGATGGAATACGCATGTAACAGTTTTCTGGATGGAATACGCATGTAACGGTTTTCTGGATGGAATACGCATGTAACAGTTTTCTGGATGGAATACGCATGCAGCGGTTTTCTGGATGGAATACGCATGTAACGGTTTTCTGGATGGAATACGCATGTAACGGTTTTCTGGATGGAATACGCATGTAACGGTTTTCTGGATGGAATACGCATGTAACAGTTTTCTGGATGGAATACGCATGTAACGGTTTTCTGGATGGAATACGCATGTAACGGTTTTCTGGATGGGATACGCATGTAACAGTTTTCTGGATGGAATACGCATGTAACGGTTTTCTGGATGGAATACGCATGTAACGGTTTTCTGGATGGAATACGCATGCAACGGTTTTCTGGATGGAATACGCATGTAACGGTTTTCTGGATGGAATACGCATGTAACGGTTTTATGGATGGAATACGCATGTAACGGTTTTCTGGATGGAATACGCTTGCAGCGGTTTTCTGGATGGAATACGCATGTAACGGTTTTCTGGATGGAATACGCATGCAACAGTTTTCTGGATGGAATACGCATGTAACAGTTTTCTGGATGGAATACGCATGTAACAGTTTTCTGGATGGAATACGCATGCAGCGGTTTTCTGGATGGAATACGCATGTAACGGTTTTCTGGATGGAATACGCATGTAACGGTTTTCTGGATAGAATACGCATGTAACTGTTTTCTGGATGGAATACGCATGTAACGGTTTTCTGGATGGAATACGCATGTAACTGTTTTCTGGATGGAATACGCATGTAACAGTTTTCTGGATGGAATACGCATGTAACGGTTTTCTGGATGGAATACGCATGCAACGGTTTTCTGGATGGAATACGCATGTAACAGTTTTCTGGATGGAATACGCATGTAACGGTTTTCTGGATGGAATACGCATGTAACAGTTTTCTGGATGGAATACGCATGCAACGGTTTTCTGGATGGAATACGCATGCAACGGTTTTATGGATGGAATACGCATGTAACAGTTTTCTGGATGGAATACGCATGTAACAGTTTTCTGGATGGAATACGCATGTAACTGTTTTCTGGATGGAATACGCATGTAACAGTTTTCTGGATGGAATACGCATGTAACGGTTTTCTGGATGGAATACGCATGCAACGGTTTTCTGGATGGAATACGCATGCAACGGTTTTCTGGATGGAATACGCATGTAACGGTTTTCTGGATGGAATACGCATGTAACAGTTTTCTGGATGGAATACGCATGCAACGGTTTTCTGGATGGAATACGCATGTAACGGTTTTCTGGATGGAATACGCATGTAACAGTTTTCTGGATGGAATACGCATGTAACAGTTTTCTGGATGGAATACGCATGCAACGGTTTTCTGGATGGAATACGCATGCAGCGGTTTTCTGGATGGAATACGCATGTAACGGTTTTCTGGATGGAATACGCATGTAACGGTTTTCTGGATGGAATACTCGTGCAGCGGTTTTCTGGAAGGAATACGCATGTAACATTTTTCTGGATAGAATACGCATGCAGCGGTTTTCTGGATGGAATACGCATGTAACGGTTTTCTGGATGGAATACGCATGCAGCGGTTTTCTGGATGGAATACGCATGTAACGGTTTTCTGGATGGAATACGCATGTAACGGTTTTCTGGATGGAATACGCATGTAACGGTTTTCTGGATGGAATACGCATGCAGCGGTTTTCTGGATGGAATACGCATGTAACGGTTTTCTGGATGGAATACGCATGTAACGGTTTTCTGGATGGAATACGCATGCAGCGGTTTTCTGGATGGAATACGCATGTAACGGTTTTCTGGATGGAATACGCATGTAACGGTTTTCTGGATGGAATACGCATGCAGCGGTTTTCTGGATGGAATACGCATGCAACGGTTTTCTGGATGGAATACGCATGTAACGGTTTTCTGGATGGAATACGCATGTAACGGTTTTCTGGATGGAATACGCATGTAACAGTTTTCTGGATGGAATACGCATGCAGCGGTTTTCTGGATGGAATACGCATGTAACGGTTTTCTGGATGGAATACGCATGCAGCGGTTTTCTGGATGGAATACACATGTAACGGTTTTCTGGATGGAATACGCATGCAGCGGTTTTCTGGATAGAATACGCATGTAACGGTTTTCTGGATGGAATACGCATGTAACGGTTTTCTGGATGGAATACGCATGTAACGGTTTTCTGGATGGAATACGCATGTAACAGTTTTCTGGATGGAATACGCATGTAACGGTTTTCTGGATGGAATACGCATGTAACGGTTTTCTGGATGGAATACGCATGTAACAGTTTTCTGGATGGAATACGCATGTAACGGTTTTCTGGATGGAATACGCATGTAACGGTTTTCTGGATGGAATACGCATGTAACGGTTTTCTGGATGGAATACGCATGTAACGGTTTTCTGGATGGAATACGCATGCAACAGTTTTCTGGATGGAATACGCATGTAACAGTTTTCTGGATGGAATACGCATGCAACGGTTTTCTGGATGGAATACGCATGTAACGGTTTTCTGGATGGAATACGCATGTAACAGTTTTCTGGATGGAATACGCATGCAACGGTTTTCTGGATGGAATACGCATGTAACGGTTTTCTGGATGGAATACGCATGTAACAGTTTTCTGGATGGAATACGCATGTAACAGTTTTCTGGATGGAATACGCATGCAACGGTTTTCTGGATGGAATACGCATGTAACTGTTTTCTGGATGGAATACGCATGTAACGGTTTTCTGGATAGAATACGCATGTAACTGTTTTCTGGATGGAATACGCATGTAACGAAACGGTTTTCTGGATGGAATACGCATGCAGCGGTTTTCTGGATAGAATACGCATGTAACGGTTTTCTGGATGGAATACGCATGTAACGGTTTTCTGGATGGAATACGCATGTAACGGTTTTCTGGATGGAATACGCATGTAACAGTTTTCTGGATGGAATACGCATGTAACGGTTTTCTGGATGGAATACGCATGTAACGGTTTTCTGGATGGAATACGCATGTAACAGTTTTCTGGATGGAATACGCATGTAACGGTTTTCTGGATGGAATACGCATGTAACGGTTTTCTGGATGGAATACGCATGTAACGGTTTTCTGGATGGAATACGCATGTAACGGTTTTCTGGATGGAATACGCATGCAACAGTTTTCTGGATGGAATACGCATGTAACAGTTTTCTGGATGGAATACGCATGCAACGGTTTTCTGGATGGAATACGCATGTAACGGTTTTCTGGATGGAATACGCATGTAACAGTTTTCTGGATGGAATACGCATGCAATGGTTTTCTGGATGGAATACGCATGTAACGGTTTTCTGGATGGAATACGCATGTAACAGTTTTCTGGATGGAATACGCATGTAACAGTTTTCTGGATGGAATACGCATGCAACGGTTTTCTGGATGGAATACGCATGTAACTGTTTTCTGGATGGAATACGCATGTAACGGTTTTCTGGATAGAATACGCATGTAACTGTTTTCTGGATGGAATACACATGTAACGGTTTTCTGGATGGAATACACATGTAACGGTTTTCTGGATGGAATACACATGTAACAGTTTTCTGGATGGAATACGCATGTAACGGTTTTCTGGATGGAATACGCATGCAGCGGTTTTCTGGATGGAATACGCATGTAACGGTTTTCTGGATGGAATACGCATGCAGCGGTTTTCTGGATGGAATACACATGTAACGGTTTTCTGGATGGAATACGCATGCAGCGGTTTTCTGGATGGAATACGCATGTAACGGTTTTCTGGATGGAATACGCATGTAACGGTTTTCTGGATGGAATACGCATGTAACGGTTTTCTGGATGGAATACGCATGTAACAGTTTTCTGGATGGAATACGCATGTAACGGTTTTCTGGATGGAATACGCATGTAACGGTTTTCTGGATGGAATACGCATGTAACGGTTTTCTGGATGGAATACGCATGTAACGGTTTTCTGGATGGAATACGCATGTAACGGTTTTCTGGATGGAATACGCATGCAACGGTTTTCTGGATGGAATACGCATGTAACAGTTTTCTCGATGGAATACGCATGTAACGGTTTTCTGGATGGAATACGCATGTAACGGTTTTATGGATGGAATACGCTTGCAGCGGTTTTCTGGATGGAATACGCATGTAACGGTTTTCTGGATGGAATACGCATGCAACAGTTTTCTGGATGGAATACGCATGTAACAGTTTTCTGGATGGAATACGCATGCAACGGTTTTCTGGATGGAATACGCATGTAACGGTTTTCTGGATGGAATACGCATGTAACAGTTTTCTGGATGGAATACGCATGCAACGGTTTTCTGGATGGAATACGCATGTAACGGTTTTCTGGATGGAATACGCATGTAACAGTTTTCTGGATGGAATACGCATGTAACAGTTTTCTGGATGGAATACGCATGCAACGGTTTTCTGGATGGAATACGCATGTAACTGTTTTCTGGATGGAATACGCATGTAACGGTTTTCTGGATAGAATACGCATGTAACTGTTTTCTGGATGGAATACGCATGTAACGGTTTTCTGGATGGAATACGCATGTAACTGTTTTCTGGATGGAATACGCATGTAACAGTTTTCTGGATGGAATACGCATGTAACGGTTTTCTGGATGGAATACGCATGCAACGGTTTTCTGGATGGAATACGCATGTAACAGTTTTCTGGATGGAATACGCATGTAACGGTTTTCTGGATGGAATACGCATGTAACAGTTTTCTGGATGGAATACGCATGCAACGGTTTTCTGGATGGAATACGCATGCAACGGTTTTCTGGATGGAATACGCATGTAACGGTTTTCTGGATGGAATACGCATGTAACAGTTTTCTGGATGGAATACGCATGCAGCGGTTTTCTGGATGGAATACGCATGTAACGGTTTTCTGGATGGAATACGCATGTAACAGTTTTCTGGATGGAATACGCATGTAACAGTTTTCTGGATGGAATACGCATGCAACGGTTTTCTGGATGGAATACGCATGCAGCGGTTTTCTGGATGGAATACGCATGTAACGGTTTTCTGGATGGAATACTCGTGCAGCGGTTTTCTGGAAGGAATACGCATGTAACAGTTTTCTGGATGGAATACGCGTGCAGCGGTTTTCTGGATGGAATACGCATGTAACGGTTTTCTGGATGGAATACTCGTGCAGCGGTTTTCTGGAAGGAATACGCATGTAACATTTTTCTGGATAGAATACGCATGCAGCGGTTTTCTGGATGGAATACGCATGTAACAGTTTTCTGGATGGAATACGCATGCAGCGGTTTTCTGGATGGAATACGCATGTAACGGTTTTCTGGATGGAATACGCATGTAACGGTTTTCTGGATGGAATACGCATGTAACGGTTTTCTGGATGGAATACGCATGTAACGGTTTTCTGGATGGAATACGCATGTAACGGTTTTCTGGATGGAATACGCATGTAACGGTTTTCTGGATGGAATACGCATGTAACAGTTTTCTGGATGGAATACGCATGTAACGGTTTTCTGGATGGAATACACATGTAACAGTTTTCTGGATGGAATACGCATGTAACGGTTTTCTGGATGGAATACGCATGCAGCGGTTTTCTGGATGGAATACGCATGTAACGGTTTTCTGGATGGAATATGCATGCACACGCATGCACGTGAAACAGATCACACACAAAATGTATAGTGACATCAAAAAAAGCACATACATGACTCTTCACTTGACACGTCTCAAACACATTTCATATGTGTGGTTGCGGACACACAAACACAAACACACACACGCACACGCACACACACACACACACACACACACACACACACACACACACACACACACACACACACACACACACACACACACACAGCTCACTGTCTCCCACTCAGTTCTCAATTTACAGAGTGCTTTAGGAGGCTAATTCATGGGGATGTGTGTGGACTCCTCAGCAGTGAGACCAGATCAGAACTCTTTTAGACGGGTCACGTCTAATCACCCATGGTCATAACAAGTGTCACAGTCTCAACAGTCCCTACTGCACTAAGCCAGAGAGAACAAGTGTCACAAGCTCAACAATCTAGCCATTCAAACTATTAATTACACACATTATCACACTGACCAAGCTGAAAGAAGTGTGTCTCACTCACATGATACTGTGTGTGAGTGGGAATCAGTGGGAATCAGACCCATTGAACTCCTTCATCTCTGCAGGAGAGATACAATGACTCGGAGGGATGACGTGTAGCTGGGATAGAACACCAAACCACTGTGGGGGGTTGGGAGTTCAGAACCAGAGTGTTACGACTGAGACTTCAGCAGAGAGAGAGAGTGAGAGAGAAGAGGTTCAGAACAAATGTATTTTCTAAATAGACAAGAACTTGCTCCTCCATTTGATAAGATGTTCTTCAGCTTCTTGCCTTCTGAACACAACCCAGCACAATGCTTCAAAATATTCACTCCAAAGCAGTGGTCATCAACCTTTTCTGAGTCAAGATCACGTTCGCAGTTAAAAAGCAAGCCGAGATCTACTGCTCAGATTTTTTTTAAACATGACTTAATTGAAATAAAAATCTAATTAAAACAGTTCTGTAGGAATGACGATTGTGCAGTACATTATCACAGCATATTGGTTATATGTCTGGCCTGCAAATATAGTTCTTCTCAGACCTTATTATATTTCAAGCACTTGCGAGAAACAGCTGAACATAAATTTAAATAATTTGCAAATAATTTGCTTTTTTATTTTATTGGACTGATGGTACCTGCGTCTGATGGTCATGGTGCTTTCAAGACAACTGGGAACTTGGGAACAAAAGGAGTTCCCCAGTGATCATCAGGTCAATAATTCAGAGCTCCAGAAAGATGCCAGAGTTTCTGACTTGGAATTCTGAGTTGCATAACCTATTTTTCCCAGTGGGATCTAGTGTCACACCCTGATCTGTTTCACCTGTCGCCCACCTTCCCCATTATCCCCTGTGTATTTATACCTGTGATTGCCAGTTAGTCTTGTTTGTCGAGTCAACCAGCATTTTTCTCAGCTCTTGCATTTTCCAAGTCTCTCTTTTGCTCGCCCCCCTGGTTTTGACCCTTGCCTGTCCTGTCTCTGGGCCTGCGTGTCCGACTGTCCATTCTTCTTCTCCTCCCGCCGGCACAGGGTTCTTCTTTGTGGAGAAGAAGGACAAGACCCTGTGCCCTTCATCGACTACCGGATTCTCAACAACATAACGGTGAAGAGCCGCTACCCGCAACCACTCATCTCCTCGGCCTTTGAGCCGCTACAGGGGGCCACCGTGTTTTCCAAGCTGGATCTACGGAACGACTACCACCTGGTGCGGAAACGGGAAGGGGATGAGTTGAAGGCCGCCTTCAACATGGCCAGCAGTCACGATGAGTATGTGGTCATGCCATTTGGCCTTACCATCGCCCCTGCTGTGTTCCAGGCTCTGGTCAATTATGTTCTCCGCAACATGAACCAGTTTGTCTTTGTCTTCCTAGATGAAATCCTCATCTTCTCCTGTTCCACCCAAGAACATGTGCTCCACATCCAGTAGGTTCTCCAATGCCTCCTGGAGAACCAGCTGTTTGAAAAGCGGAGAACTGCGAGTTCCATTGTTCCACCATTTCTTTTCTGGGTTTCATCATCGCAGCAGGGAGTGTGCAAATGGATCCTGGGAAGGTGAAAGCAGTGGTGGATTGGCCCCAGCCTACTCCCAGGGTGCAGCTGCAATGCGTCCTCGGGTATGGCAACATCTAGGCTACGCGGCAGCGTTGGACTAGTAACCGAAAATAAGAATTTGTTCCTAACTGACTTTCCTAGTTAAATAAAGGTAAAATAAAAACATAACATCTATTGCTGCTTTATCCGGGGTTACAGCACCCTGGCTTCCCCTCACCTCGCCCAAGGTTCCATTCACGTGGTCTCCAGCTGCTGACCGAGCGTTCCGGGACCTCAAACATCACTTCACCACAGCTCCCATCTTTGTTCATCCGGACCCTTCCATTAGTTCGTGGTGGAGGCCGACGCTTCGGATGTCGGAGTGGGGGCAGTCCTGTCTCAGCTTTCTGCCCTGGACCTCAAGCTACATCCCTGTGCCTTCTTCTCCCACCGCCTCAACACCACAGACAATAACTACGATGAGGGGAATCATGAGCTTCTTGCGGTGAAGATGGCGTTGAGGGAATAGAGGCACTGGCTGGAGGGGGCGGAACATCCATTCATCGTGTGGACCGACCACAAGAACCTGGAGTATCTCCGCACTGCCAAGCGCCTCAACTCCAGGAAAGCCAGATGGGCCCTGCTGTTCACATGGTTCAACTTCTCCAACTCGTACCGGCTGGACCCAAGAATGTCAAGCCGGATGCACTGTCCCGCCGCTATAGCCCCACGGGTACCACCCCTGAGCCCGAGACCATCCTTCCCACCTCGTGCCTGGTGACAACACTCAACTGGGGTATAGGGAAACAGGTCCGGGAGGCGCAGCGGTCCTAGCCCGAACCCTGAGGGGGCCATGATAATTGGATGTTTGTGCCTGACGCTGTCCGATCTGCGGTCCTAGAGTGGGCCCATTCCTCCAGGCTTGCCTGCCACCCGGCTCCTGTCGGACCCTGGCCTTCGTGCGACAACGTCTTTGGTGGCCTATGATGGTTCCGGATGTCGCCACGTTTGTCTCCGGCTGCATGGTCTGTGCTCAGAATAAGACTCCTCGGCAAGCTTTGGCTGGTCTTCTGCAACCACTGCCTGTCCTGCACCGTCCCTGGTCCCACATATCCCTGGATTTCATCATGGGTCTCCCCCCGTCTGAGGGTAACACTGCCATCCTGACTGTGGTCGACCAGTTTTCCAAGGCGGCTCACTTCATTCCTCTTCCCAAACTACCCTCGGCCAAGGAGACGGCCCAGTTCATGGTTGCAGCATGTCTTCCCGATCCATGGACTGCCCGTGCACATAGTCTCCGACCGGGGGCCTCAGTTCTCGTCCAGGTTCTGGACGGCATTCTGATCCCTCATTGGGACATTCGCCAGCCTGTCCTCTTGGTTCCACCCCCAGTCCAATGGGGGTGGAACATAAAAATGAAGGACCGCAAGTCTTTATCATTGGATTTTCTACAGAAATGTTGGTGATCGGCTAGGAATGCCTTGAAGATCGACCAGTGGATCGTAATCAACCGGTTGGTACCCACTGCTGTAGTTAGAGATTAGAAGGTCAGAGCAGAGATGTTCCAGAGGAATCATCTGGAGAGATTGAATGACTGATATCTCCTTCCATCGCTCATAGCCTGTAACAATAGTATATGTAATAACTTTCTATTTGTAAAAAAAAAAAAATATTGAATAAACTTTTAACTTGCTGGTAAACGTAATAAAATGTTGACCTGTAAATGTAATAACTTTTTACGCTAAATGTAATAAGTTATTACATTAACAAGTGTTGAGTAACCACTGTTTGTATGAATAATGTAATAATTTCAACCAGTCATGTAATAACATTTCAAAATCAATGCTTTTATATACTACTTTGCTCAATTTGATGCACATACAGTGCCTTCAGAAAATATTCATGCCCCTTGACTTATTCCACATTTTGTTGTGCTACAGCCTGAATTCTAAATGTATTAAATATGTTTCTTTTCCACCCATCTACACACAATACCCCATAATAATAAAGAAAAACATGTTATGAGACATTTTTGCAAATGCATTGAAAATTAAATACAGAAATGTCTAATTTATATAAGTATTCACACCCCTGAGTCACTACTTTGTAAAAACACCTCTGGCAGTAATTACAGCTGTGTGTCTTTCTGGGTAATTCTCCAAGAGCTTTCCACACCTGGATTGTGCAACATTTGCCCATAATTATTTTCCAAATTCTTCAAGCTCTGTCAGATTGGTTGTTGGTCATTACTGAACAACCATTTTCAGATCTTGCCATAGATTTTCAAGTAGATTTAAGTCAAAACTGTAACTTGGCCACTCAGGAACATTCACTGTCTTCTTTGCAAGAAACTCATGTGTAGATTTGGTTTTAGATTAAAGTCCTGCTGAAAGGTGAATTAATCTCCCAGCGTCTGGTGGAAAGCAGAATAGACCAGGTTTTCCTCTAGGATTTTGCTTGCGCTTAGCTCCATTCCATTATATCCTGAATAACTCCCCAGCATAACAATTACAAGCATACCCATTAAATTGTGCAGCTATCACTATGCTTGAAAATATGGAGAGTGGTTCTCAGTAATGTGTTGTATTGGATTTGCCACAAACACTTTGTATTCAGGACAAAATGTTAATAGCTTTGCCAACTTTTTTGCAGTATTACTTTAGTGCCTAATATTTTTATTCTGTACAGGCTGTCACACCCTGATCTGTTTCACCTGTCCTCATTATTGTATCCACCCCCTTCAGGTGTCGCTTGTTTTCCCCAGTGTATTTATCCCTGTGTTTCCTGTCTCTCTGTGCCAGTTTGTCTTGTATTTTTCAAGTCAACCAGTGGTTTCCTGTTCTCTTTTTCTAGTCCTCCCGGTTTTGACCCTTGCCTGTTTCTGGACTTTGTACCCGCCTCCCTGACCATTCTGCCTGCCTTCACCACGAGCCTGTCTGCCACTCTGTACCTCCTGGACTCTGATCTGGTTTTTATCTTTTTGCCTGTCCACAACCATTTTCTTTCCTACCCCTTTGGATTAATAAACATTGTAAGACCTCAACCATCTGCCTCCTGTGTCTGCATTTGGGTCTTGCCTTGTGCCTTGATACAGGCTTCCTTCTTTTCACACTGTCATTTAGGTTTGTATTGTGGAGTCAACAATGTTGTTGATTCATCCTCAGTTTTCTCCTATCACAGTCATTCAACTCTGTAACTATTTCAAAGTCACCATTTGCCTCATGGTGAAATCCCTGAGTGGTTTCCTTCCTCTCTGGCAACTGAGTTAGGAAGACACCTGTCTGGGTGTATTGATACATCATCCAAAGTGTAATTAATAACTTCACCATGCTCAAAGGCATATTCAATGTCTGATTTTTATTATCCATCTACCAATACATCTGCATTGCTTGCTGTTTGGGGTTTTAGGCCGGGTTTCTCTATAGAACTTTGTGCCATCGGCTGATGTAAAAAGGGCTTTATAAATACATGTGATTGATTGCATAGATGCCTTTCTTTGCGAGGCATTGGAAAACCTTCCTGGTCTTTGTGGTTGAATCTGTCTGAAATTCACTGCCAATTATAACACAAATAAACTCATGCACATTATATAGGAATACTCATACATAGACACTCACAAGCACACATTGACACAGTTTGTCCCAAGGACATTGCGTCATGGTCATCTGGAGGTTTACACTTGTTGGTGTACTATTTTTGTGAGGACTTCTGGTATACACACACATATTTTAACATACTGTAGTTTTACCTTACATGTTTTACATTTCAACAATAATTATTGATTAACAAGTCCTCACTTGGGATTTGAACTCACAACCTCTTGATTCACAGGGTTTCAATCTTCCTGCTATGCCACCATGTCTGTATGCATGACTGATTTCACCTGTATGGCTATTGCATTTCAAAGTAAATATCAGCTCTGTTAAAAACACACTCAAGAAAAACTATTATATTTATCATAGTGATTCAGGAGTAAAATTAAAACAGATTATACCACAGCGTGGGTGAATACTAATTTCTGATTGGCTAGAAAGGCACTCTAGAATGGACATTAAAACCAGATAAGGGGACAATTGTGAAAGGATATCGGGACACCTTGCAATCATGACTTAATAAGCGCTTACACATACAGACTGTTCTTGCCACAAAGTTACAGAAAGGTAAACCAACAACCACACAAACTGTAATTGGATACATTGTAAACACAGGTCCAATGTGTCCCAACACTTATACTTAGCTAGTTGGCTAGCTAGCATGTATTTGTTTATGCACAGACATATGTTTGGGGAGGATTTGATGACCTAGCGTGTTGAATGATGAACATGAAATTCTAAAATGTCAATAGATGTCAATAGAGAACATCTACTTTGCTGTTATACTGGTTTAGTATTTAAGTTTAGTCTTAAAATACCTTTTAGCCTCAGTCACATTTGAATCATTTCATCCTTCATTAACTGTAGTATTTCACAGTCGACTAAAACTCTGGACAACGTATGTCTAGCTTTAGTCACAGACACTTTAGTCACATAATAGTCAGTGCATTTTCTTCTATTAAATAATTCATATTTAGACTACCTTCCATCACGTTTACAGTGCATTCGGAAATAATTCAGACCCCTTGAATTTTTTTCACATTTTGTTAAGTTACATCCTTATTCTAAAATGTATTACATTGTTTTTCCCCAAATCATTCTACACACAACACCCCATAATGACAAAACAAAAAAAATATTTTTAGACATTTTTGAAAATGTATTATCAGTTAAAAAAGTGAATATCACATTTAATAAGTATTCAGACTATTTACTCAGTACTTTGTTGAAGCACCTTTGGCAGTGATTACAGCCTCAAGTCCTCTTGGGTATGACACTACAAACTTGGCACACCTTTACAGGTATTTAGGGAGTTTCTCCCATTCTTCTGTGCAGATCCTCTCAAGCTCTGTAAGGTTGGATGGGGAGCGTCGCTGCACAGCTATTTTCAGGTCTCTCCAGAGATGTTCGATCGGGTTCAAGTCCGGGCTCTGAATGGGCCACTCAAGGACATTCAGAGACTTGTCCCAAAGCCACTCCTGCGTTGTCTTGGCTGCGTGCTTAAGGTTGTTGTCCTGTTGGAAGGTGAACCTTCGCCACAGTCTGAGGTCCGGGGGTGCTCTGTAGAAGGTTTTCATCAAGGATCTCTCTATACTTTGCTCCGTTCATCTTTCCCTCGATTCTGACTAGTCTCCCAGTCCCTGCCACTGAAAAACATCCCCACAGAATGATGCTGCAACCACCATGCTGGACCGTAAGAATGGTGCCAGGTTTCCTCCAGACGGGACACTTGGCATTCAGGCCAAAGAGTTCTATCTTGGTTTCATCAGACCAGAGACTCTTGTTTCTTTTGGTCTGAGTCCTTTATGTGCCTTTTGGCAAGAGTTAATAACAGTGCTTCCTATGAAAAGGGGAAAATTTGCGCTTTCCAAAAATATTACTGTACTCCTAATATTCAACAAATAGCATTACTTTTCCTCAAAGGAATAAGCAGCCACAACTCACATTTGCGGACCGTGGTGCAAGAGAGGCAGAACAGATGAATAAATTACAGAGCACATGGGAAAATAGAGTTTCTGATATGATCAAAGAAAAAATAGCCTACATGAAAGTAAGGGAGAGAGAAAACATTGCTGTTTTTAGTTGAAGTTAGTTACAAGTGAAGTGTCCTGGCTTTACATCAGTTCAAACAATGTACTTGTGACTGGAGCGAATGCCTGGAAGCTACTGTATGTGGGAGATCAGATCAGCTCAATCAGACCTCGCAACTGAAAGACCTCAACTCTGCCAATGAGAGGATTGTATGAAATATTCTGAATGAGTGCATTCTTGTGATTGGACAAAACAGATGAAAATGAGCTTCATGTCAAATCAAATTTCCATTAGTCTCAAGTGGAATTCTTGTCTTGTCACATTTTCGTAAACTAAAATTAAAATAAAATTGTAATAGATATAGATTTTTTTAAAGGGCATCCCATCATAGTTTTAGTCAGGAAAAATAGGTTGCTGACAATTATTTTTTTGTCATAGTTATTGTTGACAAAAATGAACACTGCAGCGTAAACAATAACCTTAAAAACCCCACACCATTTCATGACTTTATTTATAATGGTTTGGGCCACCTGGGACCATCATGTGAAAAATACCTTCAAGAACTTCCAGGGAAGCTTTAGGGGACCGTGACACAATGTCACATGAACGTCCTAAAAACATTCTCTGGGACGTCCTGGGACCAACCGGGAACTAGAAAAAACCTCCAGGGGACCATGACACAACGTCCCAAGAACGTCCTAAAAACGTCCTTGAGTATGTCCCCGGGACAAAGACCCGTGACATCCTGGGAACTTACAGGGAAATAGACAAAGGTCCCCCAGAGAACATTCCCTTACGACCATCACACAATGTCCTAAGGACTAGTAAAATGAACGTCCTGAGAACGCTCTCAGAACATCAGAGAGATAGCGTTGTGCCGAAACCCTTAAGGGGCCTAATGGGAACTTTGCAGAATGTCCTCAGGACCTTCACTGTTTGCTGGGTTACTGCTGTTCAGTCTTCATGTCAATTAAATCATGTATGTATGTGCATTTTTTGTGTTTGTTGCTGTTTATAGTGTGTGAAGTCGTAAATTCTTTGTCAATATATTCTGTCTGTATACAATCTTTATCGCCTATATTCACAATTTCACTCACATTCAATCGAATTCTGGGTATATGTAAATGTCCTTTGCGAATAAAGGTGATTCTGATTCTGAATGTTACATACTGTAGCTATCTCAATTGTTATTTGAAATAATTTCGGTGACTTAACAGCAATTGCTAGCTAGCTAAGATGTAGCTAGCTAGATACAAATCCCCCTGGATACAACCATGTCTCATAGTCAAGGCCTGAGATTTGTAAATGAAAGAGGAATATAATAATATGAATTGAATGGAGTTTCCCATTTTCCCATTTAGAGTTTCTGGCACAGCACAGAAATGCCCTTAACCAGACGGTGTGACAAAGGCATATCCTAACAGACTTGCTAACTTTCTTTGTTGTTACTTTAAGGTTGGAACCAACATGCAGTACCTCCAGCAGGAAGAGAGGCAAAAACCATTATTCCGCCAGCTCAGGGACAAGCTACACAAATCACAGCCCTGTGTAATGTTCAATGTAACTGCATTGCTGGACTTCATGTATTTGTATTTATTTTTTAATTTTTTAAGTACAAATAAAAATAAATTATGGTTTAAACATGTCTTTAAATGTTTATTTGTTTAGCTGTTAGTGATAATTCCCCAAGTGTTAATACATTTGTGTTTACATCAATAAGCCATTATGTGTGTTATGAATGACCAAAGGTGTCTGACCTTATAGTAAGTACAGCGTCATATGATACAAGGCATTTATGTATGTGTTATAAATTATCAGATGGGCCCAGCACCGCGTGGTATGGCTCGTTTTTGTAATGTGCACGTTTGTGTACTGAGGAACATGTCACTTGGTTCCAGAAGAAATACACTTTCAATTTCTTTAGGTTGGGGGCTTTCATCAAGGTAAGTGGTTCTTGGGGTAACATCGTCCCCAGGCTATTGGATACATAGCACATATAAGTGTGGGATATCAATCATTCAAGTTGGCCTTAGTGGGAGTAACCATAGAATTCTATAGGAGTGGCCTTACTGATGTCGTAACATTTGCTGTTCATTAATGTGAAGACTGTTATATCATCAAATCAATTCTCTATGTGATTAAACTAATCATGAAATAGTAATTAACTAGGAAGTTGGGGCACCATGAGAAAATGTTGTTTAAAGAGTTGCAATTTCACAATTTTAACTCTTTCACATATTTTCATATCCTATCGATTAGTCACTTCATAATGTATTATTACCTCATCAATCATATTCTGAATGTCGCAATTCCTTGGATATCTGCACGAACCCTAGCATAAATTAGCGATATACAAATTGGCTTAAGTATTTATTTACTAACTAACAAAATAATTACACAGAATTATATAAATACACTCACAAGAAAAAGTCCCTAGTGGAAGAAACCGATATGACGGCTTGGTAGACAAATGAAAGGGGTGGGGACAACTCAAGAGTGGGAAAGCCAGAGAAAAAACACGAATATACAGTTGATAACTACACCCATGGAAATGCTAATACTTTACAAATAGCTATATAAAGAAATTTAATTTGATATGATTTGAACATGCACAGCCGCTTATTCGAAAATAAATTGCAATTTACATATTTACAAGTGTATGCCTTTGTTGTCTCTCGCCGGTCCGTCTGCTGGAGGGAGTCGACAAAAAAGTCTATGGTTGCGTTCCCCAGAAGTCCCAAGGACTTTCTTGGTTGTAGTTTTCTCAGCGAGCTTTGGATGTTGTAATGGATACTTCAGACTTACCCCTGGTCGCTTGATAAGGAAATGTTCTCCAGAATGGATCTTTCAGAGTACCATTCGGTCGTTCGATCGGTTGCATTTACCAGACTAAAATAATTAAACAGCTGCAGACTGAATAATTGGTCTTTGGTTTGTAGATTTCTTAACCATTTCAGCGTGGGGATGATGCCCACGTTCTCTGGTCTTGTCCTTTGGTAGAGTTGTAGTTTAAACCATTTTACAACATCTGGCTCATGCCTTGGTCTGCTTGGTCTATATAGTGGTAGATTTCTCAACCATTTGTAACTTATTCAGCAGGCGCTGCACGTGATTGGTCTCATGTCACTATTTCTATTTAAATTGCCAACCATTTCCATGCTTTCTGGTCTCATATACATTTTGTCAGAAGTGGGTTTTATACTGGAGTAGAAAAGGGGGCGTTCCATGACGCCGATGTAAATGTCTGTGCTCACAGGGGCATGGCCACTGACTGATCATAAGTTTCTATGAAAAACATAAGTTTACCATTCAACATTTTATTACGTTTATGGGCAAGTTATTAGAATTACCTGGTTAATTACATAAAAAAATAAAAAGTTATTACAAATAGAAAACGTATTACATTTACCGGTGTTATTACATTTACCGTTGTTACAGAGCCTATCAAAGAGGAGCTTTAGAGCATCAAATGGAGAAGGATGCGAATCACTGAGCTCTTCCATAACCAATCAGGGCCACCCCCAGAACCTTCCAAACATTGACATGGTCACCCCCATAATGTGTTAGTTGGTCTAGTCCTTCCCATAACCTTAACCATAACCCTTTAACCTAACTCCAAAGCTTAACCCTAACCTTAACCCTAACCCCATTGTCATGGACATCCACAAAATGATTCATACCATACAAAAAGTAACATATCATACTAAATGGAGTTTCTCAGATTTACGTACAGAATTATATGAAATGCTCTGAGACAAGGTTGTTGCACCATGCAGCCAAATACTCTGTCAAGTTCAATTGTAGCCTTGTAGTTCCCAATCTGAGAGGGTTCCATACAGAACAAAGCATTCCACCAATATTCTATCTGCTCTATTTGCCCGTGTAAGACAAAGCATTCCTCTCCCTTCTATCGGTTCTAGATCTAAGATTCTAAGACGCTCTGCAGTGGTGCCATGAGTCACTGAGCAAAACATGCATACGTACACGCACACACACACACACACACACACACACACACACACACACACACACACACACACACACACACACACACACACACACACACACACACACACACACACACACACACACACACACACGCACGCACGCACGAACACACACACACACACGCATTACAGACACACAGAGCTCTGAGGGAGGATTGACCCCTGTGGTCAGCCCCTCGTTAGAGGGAGCAGAAGGAGTCTTTGAGCTAGTGGTGGGTCACCGAGACACAGAGACACAGCCAACGGGGGACAGGCAGATGCTCCGGCTAAAGGAGCTAAGCATGCTTAAGCATGGGAGGGCTAACCTTGCCAAGTTTAAAACGGGAGGAACCCCAGTACACCATCAGCAACATGAGAAGAAAGTGAATGTGCACAGCGGTCACACAGTGTCCAGACCTCAGCCTGATCATTGCTGAGGTGGTGGTGATACAGTCTTGCTGGCTTTCACATAGGAAGACAGTGCTGCTGCAGCAACACAGAGATATAAAACTCGAGGGATTCTCAAGGCTCCTCAAGGCTGAGTAGCCTATTCACGCTGTAACAACACTATAGCTAACATCTCAATTTGAGGATTAGCATGGGTCTCCTCACCACAATGCAACACTGTCACAGGCTCACAATGCCTAGATGATAGAGCAATATCCATCTCTACTACCTCTATCTTTGCCTCTTACTGGCCTCCCCAGTAAGTAGGCTACTATCACATCATCCTAAAGTAGCAGGTGTAGAAGAAATGCCTGGAACCAAACCCCCACATTCTGGTCTTGATGAGAATTTTAAAAAACTGTTGGGGAGGTTATTTTCTGCACTGTTCGACCAATCCAGTAAATATGAAGTAGGAGTTAATTAAGACACACTGTCGCATTGTTAGCGCCTGACTTCCACTTTTGGACGTTATCTTAAATTTCCCCTGGAAACCTGAATTTATGGTAGTTGTTGGCAACTCTGCTAAGGTTACTATCACACCAACGCAAGCGTGGATGCTTGACTGTTTCTGCACTGAACATTCAAAACATGCTACAGTGTTGCTTTGCCAAATAGACCAGAGCAAAAAAAAGCATAAACATGCACATTCACGCTCCACTCGCAACTTGTGTACTAACTTCGTAGTACTAGGAGTTTAATACAACGTACTTTAGAGGTGTTCTGTTGATAGCATGAAGACGCATTGATGTATTATACACTGACTGTGCTGTCGCTCGAGATAAAGAGAAACCCGAATAGGCTATTATGTGAAAAGGTTCATATTAACATTCAACACGAACTGTCTGGAGTGGTGCTCTACAACCTGGGCGCAATGCAGCGAGATACTGTATGTTCTGAATCCTGTATGTTCTTCAACATTATATGAGTAATTTGATATGTACAGTATTAATATATTGCATGTGCCCTTTCCCTTCAGCACTATTAGCCTACTCTCTTTATTGCGTTCATATTAACTGTGGACTGTTTCCTTCTCTACCTTTCCTCAGTCTACTCTACTTGACACCGCTGCTGGGTGAGTCGGATGTGTGTGCGCGCGCGTGAGCGACAGTGTGCGCCGGTGGCATCAACTATAGGTCATACACCTGACCGCCAGCCGTTCTCCTAGGCATCGTATGATGAAGGTAGGCTGTGGGTACCCTATATTCAGCGGGAGAAGCCGTGGGGTTTCTCCACCTAAAGGTTGAACTAAACTGAGTTTCCTGTCACTTTAGCTGAGATAAAACCAAAACACAAGCTAGCGTTTTACTGTTCACCAATCAGGGGGCTGTCAATGGAGCATGAACCATGCCCCTGTTTGATCTGGTAAACTATGGGAATAATCCATGAGATGTCTCAAAACGAGATGGGGGGTAACTCTAGAAGTATGATCATGCTAAATGGAATATCAGTGCGTATCTCCATCCCACACACAGTTAGTTCGTCTAATGAGGTAAAAACGGAAAACCAAACCTAAACAACCGCTCAAGCGATATCATGCATTTTGAAGCCCCTTCAACGACAGGTAAACACAATGTTTAATCCGCCCAATTTTTAGGTCAGACAACAAACACATCTCATCTGATAGTGCGACAGATAAATATAAATGCGCATTTACCTACCTCAATTAGCGGAGGAGAGCGAGCGTTTTTATTTATTTCTCTCTGCTGGCGGAGAGATGCTGAGATGTGGGTTCACTCCGGCCAGAAGGGATGTGTAGACGGCTGATCATGCGCAAGAGACACACTGATGCAGCCCGCTCAGAACGCCCTGTAATAAAGGAGACCACACGGGATTTTCAGATAATAGAAGCGTCTCTAGCCTCATCTGACAGATCTTTGTTGTCCCTCCCTCTCTCTCTACCTCGCTCTCTCTTTCCCCCCTCTCTCCCTCTCTATCTCCGTTTGTCGTCGCTCACGCTCTGTTTCCTGTCTCCCCCCTTCTGCGCTACTCAATTTAGTCAAGCTGCAGCCCCTGTCGCATTAGGATGTCCTCTCTCTCTATTCCCCTCTCATTTTCTAAAAGCAGCCCGCTTCTTTTTATTTCGCTGCTATACCCCTTTCCCACCTTTCTCTCCCCCTTCTCTCACCTTCTGTTCTCTTCTCCTCTATAATGAAACGAAGAAAAACAAAACGCGCCTGCCTCGCTTTTGTTGCCGGCCTCTCATACGCAGCAGCTACTCATTTTAGAATAGGAGCATCGGTGATTCCCTCCCCTTTCTCCCTTTTTCTCCCCCTCGCTGTTTCCCGACCGTGTGTGCTGCGCACCCGCCCCCCATCCCCCATCCTTCCCTTCACACCTCACTAATGAACATCTCATGCCCCAATATGCACACAATGTCATCACGGAGTGGGACCGGCTGTCGCACTGGGTGCTCAAGCGCTCTCCTTAAAATGATTTCCTCCGACTTTATTACACCAGTCTCATCTAGGAGTCTAGGCCTACACACACCTGAGCCCCGCTCCCAGCCTATGGGCCACATTAGGCCGCTGACACTCACAACACTAATGACAAAAGAACAGGCACAATATGAATTAGAGCCATATATAGCCTAGGCTACATATGACTTCACAAGGAATAGTAACACGCAAAAATACAGTAATAACACATGCAAGTTTAATTTGAACACTATTACAAAGCACATCCACACAGGCCTATTGTAGAGATTAACCATATGTTAAGACAATTAGCGCATACAAGACACTATTAGACATGCCTAGACTAGACAGACTAGACAGACAACTGCAACATAACATATACTGTATATCTTCACAGTTAAGATAACTCATAATACACCCATGTAGATCAGTGGTAGGTGAATTACTTACATGAGTGACACTGTATATGGGACAATTCCTTCATAGGCAAGTAATGGGTCCGTTACTGTGACAACATTCAAATCACCATTGTCGCAGAAAGTCAACATCAAATAATGTGCCAACATGAGTGTAGTTGACATGAACATGTCCAAATTTTTACTTCATCTAATTAACTCTAATAAAAAGACAGGTCATGCATTAAATGTAGTCTGAAATGAGAAAGAAGTGAATTCAACCCAATGTCATTTGCAGAATGGGAAAGTGTTGTAGGTGGCGGTAGCAGCTGTAGCAAGCAGAGTGAGTGAAATGGAGTCAAACTAATTCATTATGCAGACTCATAGAGTGTATCTACAGTATCAAACAGTGCAGGCCTGAGTCCAAGACTGTCATCTTGGCTGCATTTGAATCTCAGGGAGAGGTCATTATTGTGATATGGTGGAGCTGAAAGAGCGAGAGAGAGAGAAAACACCATCAACAATTTCTTTAAAAAATATATTGAGTATTTCTCTCTTTATACAAATGAAACTACACAATGTGTGAACAATCCACGTTTCAATTGGATGCTGAGAAGATTAAATAACAGACAATGTGGGCCAGGCTGTAAAACTCTGTGGGTTATCCATTCATTTTCAGACAAATCATTTAGTTGTTAGAAGTTTTTCATTGGAGAAGTTTATGAAGAAACCTAGAAAAATCTTGTTGTTCTCTTTTACTGCATGGGGAAATTACTACACAAATACAATACAAATTGTTTTAGTAGTAATATTTGGTCCACTCAAGGGGCCTAAAGCATGAACACTGTGCAACTATATAAGCCAATTCCTAACAACCCATTGGGATATAATCCATAGGAATGAAATCATCACTCAACAAAAAACAGCAGACAATCATATTCATATGGTTGTTACTTTATTAAATTGAAAAAATAAAGAAGCATCCACCACATTTAAATCTACCCACATGTGTTTAGGTCATCTTACTTGCAGCATACACATGATATACAAAAGTATAAATTCAAATTAGTAGATTCAACTTTTTCAGCCACGCCTGTTGCTGACAAGTGTATAAAATCGAGCACACAGCCATCCAATCTCCATAGACAAACATTGACAGTAGAATGGCCTTACTGGGGAACTCTGTGACTTTCAACATGGCACCGTCATAGGATGCCACCAATCCAACAAGTCAGTTCGTCAAATTTCTGCCCGGCTAGATCTGCCCCGATCAACTGTTAGGGCTGTTATTGTGAAATGGAAACGTCTAGGACCAACAACGACTAATTTGCGAAGTGGTAGGCCACACAAGCTCAAAGAACGGGATAGTCGAGTGCAGATACATGTAGCTCGCAAAAATCGTTTGTCCTCGGTTGCAACACTCACTACCAAGTTCCAAACTGCCTTTGGAAGCATAGTCAGCACAATAACTGTTCGTCAAGAGGTTCATGAAATGGTTTCCATGGCCGAGCAGCTGCACACAAGCCTACGATCAGCATGCGCAATGCCAAGAAGTGCTAAAGTGGTATTAAACCCTCCGCCATTGGACTCTGGAGCAGTGGAAACGCGTTCTCCGGAGTGATGAATCATGCTTCACTATCTCGTAGTACGGCGTACGAATCTGGGTTTGGCAGATGCCAGGAGAATGCTACTTGCCCGAATGAATAGTGCTAACTGCACATTTTGGTGGAGGAGGATTAACCGTCTGGGGCTGTTTTTCATGGTTCGGGTTTGGTGCCTTAGTTCCAGTGAAGGGAAATCTTAACACTACAGCATACATGACATTCTAGACGATTCTGTGCTTCCAACTTTCTGGCAATAGTTTGGGGGAGGCCTTTTCCTGTTTCAGCATGACAATGCCCCCATGCACAAAGTGAGGTCCATACAGATATAGGTGTGGAAGTACTTGATCGGTGTGGAAGAACTTGAATGGCTGGCACAGAGCCCTGTCCTCAACCCCATCGAACACCTTTGGAATGAATTGGAACGCTGACTGCGAGCCAGGCCTAATCATCCAACATCAGTGCTTGACCTCACTAATGCTCTTGTGACTGAATAGAACAATTGCCTGCAGCAATGATCCAACATCTAGTGGAAAGCCTTCCCAGAAGAGTGGAGGCTGTTGCAGCAGCAAAAGGGGGTCCAACTCCATGATTTTGGAATGAGATGTACAAAAAGTACTTTTGGTCATGTAGTGTAGATCATTTTGTCTTCATCTGCTTTTTATATTATATTAAGCCTTGACTTGCTTCATGAAATAAGCCGTGCACCAATGTCAGACGACATGTGTGTTTGTGGTAAAAGGGTTTCAAATTCATTTATTTGGCCCTGTTCTGGGAAGTAATTTTTTCCCCCCATCGTTCCCGTCTCTTTTTACATGGCTGATGGATGTGCTCATTTTTCAGACCTAATACCCCTGAGCCTCCCTCGTCACCCATCCCTCACCCGCTCCTCATCCCCTCTCTTTTCCCTCAGTGCTGAGCCTTCAAAGCTTCTCATCCCAAAAACTCTACCCCAAACTGTCTCCCTTCACCACCCAAACACAACTCCAGCCCCTCTCCTAAATCCATTTTGAGAGCTTAGCCCAAAAAACCTAACCCCCTCTCCCCTCCTTCTCCTCCCCACCCGCCCCTTGATGTCCAAGCCTTGAACCTTCAAAGATTTGCGCAAAACCTCCCATCCCGTCCACTTTCCTTCCACACCCCCTTCACCCCCTCAAACCCAACCTCACCCCCTTTGCTCAGTCTTGATAACTTGGACCGAAGCCCCTCAGTCTGCTACCTAACCCCCCCCCACTTCTCCCTCACCCCTCCCTCCCTCCTCATCCCTCCTGTTGAGAGCTCCCCCATCCCACCCCCCCTCCCCCCACACGCACGCACCCTGCCTGTCTCCCTGCTGTCGTATTAATTTTCATACTGACTGCTTGGGCCTCGCGATCCTCCACAAATCACCTCCGGCCTGTCACATGTCAGACGCCACCATGGTGTGTCCGCACACAAGCATGTGTGTGTGGGCTGTCTGGGCTGAGATGGGTTAGACAGGGTGACGTGATACAGTAGTCTACATGGTATTTCAGTCATTTAGCAGATTTTCCATGTCTAATGTGTATTAATTCATGTGATATTTGATTGACTCTAACATTACTACAAAATCTATTGGCTAAAAAACTTTATCTGGACATTTCTGACAAGTTATAAACAGCTCTCTAAGGTATGCAATGACTGACATGACAAGAGGACAACTGATGACACGCCACCCAATTTCCAAATTGCACTGTGTGCATTCTACGATTAACACTTTCAAGAGTAAGTTTTTTTTTTGTGGGGGGATCCCCATTCCCACACTGCTTTGTTCTACACAGATTAAAAGGTTCATATTGTCAGTGTTTTTTCTTGGTAATGCCAACATTACATCTAGTTTTCAAAGTATGTTTTGCTATCCTTTTGTCATGACTGTCCTGTGAGGATCCAAATGGGTCAGGTCAGGGGGGAGAAGGGAGCTACTGTGTGGGTTGACATCTCACACCCTGTTGTAAATGAACTTCTTCGAGATAGGGGGCGCTCTTTTAATTTTTGGATAAAAAACGTTCCCGTTTTAAACAAGATATTTTGTCAAGAAAAGATGCTCGACGATGCATGTAATTGACAGTTTTGGAAAGAAAAAACTGTGACGTTTCCAGAACTGCAAAGATATTATCTGTGAGTGCCACTAATGCTACAGGCGAAACAAAGATGTCCGCCCGGTGTCCTCCGTCAAAATTATTGCGTAATCTCCAGCTCCATGTTCGTTTCCATTTTCTTCAGAGGAGAAAGTCAACTGCCACGAATGATTTATCATCGATAGATACGTGAAAAACACCTTGAGGATTGATTCTAAACAACGTTTGCCATGTTTCTGTCGATATTATGGAGTTAATTTGGAAAAAAGTTTGTGTTGTAATGACTTAATTTTCGGGTTTTTTTCTTACCCAAACGTGATGAACAAAACGGAGCGATTTTCACAAATAATCTTTTTGGAAAAACTGAACATTTGATATCTAACTGAGAGTCTCCTCATTGAAAACATCTGAAGTTCTTCAAAGGTAAATGATTTTATTTGAATGCTTTTCTTGTTTTTGTGAAAATGTTGCATGCTGAATGCTAGGCTTAATGCTATGCTAGCTATCAATACTCTTACACAAATGCTTGTTTAGCTATGGTTCAAAATCATATTTTGAAAATCTGAGATGACAGTGTTGTTAACAAAAGGCTAAGCTTGAGAGCTAATATATTTATTTCATTTCATTTGTGATTTTCATGAATAGTTAACGTTGCATTATGGTAATGAGCTTGTGGCTATAAATAGGATCCCGGATACGGGATTGCTCGTCGCAAGAGGTTAAAGGAGAGGAGATCTAGGGTCTCCCTCTCCAAATTCACAATTTCTAACATAGAACATGGGGAACTAATGTCATATTGTTGGTTATTTTGTGATGTCATAAAACATGCTATAGAGGAAATACTGTAACTTGAGAAGTATAGACACTACATGTACGAAGTCTCCATCCTTGAGCATGAAATATGAACAATTATGAAAGTATTTTTGTTACGATAGGGATGTGATTTTAGGAGTTATAAGAGATTATTTGTTTTCTACAAACTTCGCACAGTAAGTAGCCACACCCCGAGTGAGGTCAGAAAGTGTGTCAGCCTGACGGAGCTGTCTCTTTCGAACAGAGTGTATAAAAGGATTGATAAAAAATGTACATTGAGACCAGAGAGGCATGTAGCTGCAGCTCACGTCCAAAGTGGTTTGAACTCTGAATATCACCACGAGGTAGAGGTGGGAAGCTCACCTCCTGGACAATCATTGGTACGGCTGATTAGCTGTCCTAAGTAAAATATCTAGAAAAGCGAATTTAAGTGGGACATTTCAACCACTCTTCAAACCATCCTATTGTACTACTCTTCTCAAATCACTGTGTTCTACTACTGTCATCACTAATGGGAACCGTCGACATGGCTGGCTAGCCTATCTTCAAAGGAGCATCTTCCAAACCCCACTTCTTTAAGGAATACCTAGGATAGGATAAGTAATCCTTCTCACCCCCCCTAAAAGATTTAGATGCACTATTGTAAAGTGGCTGTTCCACTGGATGTCATAAGGTGAATGCACCAATTTGTAAGTCGCTCTGAATAAGAGCGTCTGCTAAATGACTTAAATGTAAATGTAACAACAGTAGAAGACAGGGGGGGGGGGCTTTTGAACAATCAGAGCCTTACAAGTGTGCTACGGATAGGCCCTACACACTTCCTAAGAAGGCCTGGTACCAACAGAGACGGCGAACAAAGGCATTTACACGTAAATACATTCATGATTTCTTACTCCAAATGGGCGGCGGTTTGTGTTCAATGTATATGATTACTGTGAGAGTAGTTCCTATAATGTATCAAAGATAAGTCTCTCTCTCTCTCTCTCTTCTGCAAGGGACATTTTTCTGATGTATTAACTTCTTGCGTCGAGCCATCCCGGATCCGGTATCGTGACTACAGCCTCAAGCTCATTACCATAACGCAATGTTAACTATTCATGAAAATCGCAAATGAAATGAAATTAATCTATTTGCTCTCAAGCTTAGCCTTTTGTTAACAACACTGTCATCTCAGATTTTCAAAATATGCTTCTCAACCATTGCAAAACAAGCATTTGTGTAACAGTATTGATAGCTAGCGTAGCATTTAGCGTAGCATTTAGCGTTAGCATTCAGCAGGCAACATTTTCACAAAAAACAGAAAAGCATTCAAATAAAATCATTTACCTTTGAAGAACTTTGGATGTTTTCAATGAGGAGACTCTCAGATAGCAAAATGTTCAGTTTTTCCTGAAAGATTATTTGTTTAGGACAAATCGCTCCGTGTTCTGCTTCACATTTAGCTACGAAAAAAACCTGTATCCAGGATTGTGTAAATCTATCTGCAAGCTCATTAGCATAACACAACGTTAACTATTCATGAAAATCGCAAATTAAATTAAATTAATCTATTTGCTCTCAAGCTTAGCCTTTTGTTAACAACACTGTCATCTCAGATTTTCAAAATATGCTTTTGAACCATAGCTAAACAAACATTTGTGTAACAGTATTGATAGCCTAGCATAGGATTATGCCTGTCTTTCAGCATGCAACATTTTCACAAAAACCAGAAAAGGATTCAAATAAAATAATTTACCTTTGAAGAACTTCAGATGTTTTCAATGAGGAGACTCTCAGTTAGATAGCAAATGTTCCGTTTTTACAAAAAATATTATTTTTGTCGACTAATCGCTCCGTTTTGTTCATCACGTTTGGGTAAGAAAAAAAACAAAAACAAAAATAAAATTAAGTCATTAAAACGCTAACTTTTTTCCAAATTAACTCCAGAATATCGACAGAAACATGGCAAATCGATGTTTAGAATCAATCCTCAAGGTGTTTTTCACATATCTATCGACGATAAATCCTTCATGGCAGTTGACTTTCTCTTCTGAAGAAATGGAACGCGCATGGACCTACAGATTACGCAATAATATCGACACAGGACACCGGGCGGGACACCAGGTAAATGTAGTCTCTTATGGTCAATCTTCCAATGATATGCCTACAAACACGTCACAATGCTGCAGACATCTTGGACGAACGGCAGAGCGCATAAGCTCGTTCACAGCATATTCACAGCCATATAAGGAGACGATAGTAAAACAGAGCGTCAAAAATCCTGCTAATTTCCTGTTTGAAGTTTCATCTTGGTTTCACCTGTAAGATCAGTTCTGGGGCACTCACAGATAATATCTTTGCAGTTTTGAAAACGTCAGAGTGTTTTCTTTCCAAAGCTGGAAATTATATGCATAGTCGAGCATCTTTTCATGACAAAATATTGCGCTTAAAACGAGCACGTTTTTTATCCAATAATGACATAGCGTCCCCATAGGTTGAAGAGGTTAACTGTGTATGTTTATCTGTGTTACCATTTAGTTAGCTAGTAAATAAATAATTAAAGCAATTTGTGTAGTATAGAATCATAAGTAACGCTGGGGATTTTGCAGATGCAAGGAGGTTACAACTGTTCAGAATGATGATATGATATGAGGTTATCATTAATATGTTGCCTGTTTAATGGATGTGATAGGTAAAGACCTTTAGAGTTTAATTCGGGAGATGGTAACTCTTTAAGCAACTGCTCTCGTGGTGCCCCACATTCCTAATGAGTTAATTGTTACATTATTTATTTAATTGGGTAACAATTAAACATAGTTAGTTGATTAGATAAATAACAGTAATCCGATTATTGAAAGCAAAGTCACTACACTTTCTAGGGCAGTTTCTGCCAGCGTTTCAGTCCAACAGCACCTCTGCATCTTTTTCAGCACCTGTGACAAATCAGCATCCCTGTAACGGGACTCTTCCTGGGAAGGAGATGCGGACCAAAATGCAGAGTGGTTATCTTTATACATCTTTAATCAAGATGATAACGAACAATTACAAAAAAGTAACGTGAAAAAAACGAAACAGCCCTATTTGGTGCAAACAAACACAGAGACAGGAACAATCACCCACAAAACCCAACACAAAACAGGCTGCCTAAATATGGTTCCCAATCAGAGACAATGACTAACACCTGCCTCTGATTGAGTACCATATCAGGCCAAACACAGAAACAGACAAACTAGACACACAACATAGACTGCTAAATTCCCTAAAATGACGTTGGAAGTGACTTATGGTGGAGACATGACCATGCAATTCTCTGTCAACAGCTCTGGTGGACATTCCTGCAGTTAACATGCCAATTGCACGCTCCCTCAAAACTTGAGACATATGTGGCATTGTGTTTTGTAACAAAACTGCACAATAGAGTGGCCTTTTATTGTCCCCAGCACAAGTGCACCTGTGTAATTGTCATACTGTTTAATCAGCTTCTTGATATGCCACTACTGTCAGGTGGATGGATTATCTTGGAAATGGAGAAATGCTTATTACTAACAGGGATGTAAACAACTTTGTGCAAAATATTATTTTAGTGCATTTGGACATTTTCTGGGATCTTTTATTTCAGCCCATGAAACATGTGACCAACACTTTAGATGTTGCGTTTATATTTTTGTTCAGTGTATTTGACTAGAAAAATGGTTGTCAAAGGTTGAATAATTGTCCTCATGGTGTGCCCATGCATGTTGTCCTTGTTGTAGAGTGGGTCTACCCAATATAATTGCATATATAATCACGCATTTATTGGATCTCTATGGCCTTTACTTTGTCTATAGATGGCCATTTACTTGCTATTTCTGCACATAGATTATTATTCATTTGGAGCTCTCCTGAATCCTCATATCTCCTAATATGGTAGGGCCTGATTTGAGTGTGCTGTGTCCCTCTTCAGAATCCCTCTCCCCCTCCTCGGAGTATTGATCCTCTCAGTGAGTGTCATCATCATTCATGGCCTCCAGTTTAGAAAGTCTATGAGTCAGCCTGTTGATAGACAGACAGACACACCCTCACTCTGGGCCCCAGTCACTCAGCTCTCCCCTAGGGCTGCTTGGGGCTATCTGTTGCTGTAGGGGATCAATAGTTGTGATTTCTAATGATGTCTAAAAGCCCAGCAGAAACCTGAGAGGTCTCTGATCCCAGGGCCCAGGGCTACGCTGTCCTGTCATACACAAGGCTATCATTCAGTTTGATGACCACTGAGCTGACCACTGAGCTGACCACTACTGAGAGGGTCAGGCCCAGCCAGGTCAACCTTCAAACTGCTGTGGACCTACTGGATCAACCTATGGCCCAACATGAACGTTTGCAGTGCGCAGAAGATCACCTACTGGTAATGCAACATCTAGAATTGTCTGGAAATCACAGCCAATGTTCTGTGGTCAGAGGCAGTAGGAGGGTCACCCAATGGGCACGGATGACGTTGGAGTTGGTCCGACCCACCCTTCTGTCTTCATTTGATCTGCTCTTCTGAGCTGATCACTGTCCCCACTCAAGCCTGTCAATGTCCCAACCCGCCCTAAACTCTCCCAAACCAAATCTTGCTCTGCTCATTACACTCATACCATTTATCACTGTTTCAACACAGTATTGTACAGTACAAGTGAACATGTTTTCTTGCTGTTGTAGACCCAGTGGTGGAAAAAGTACTCAATCATCATACTTGAGTAAAAGTAAAGATACTGAAGTGAAAGTGAAAGTATCCCAATAAAAATGTACTTGAGTATAAGTCTTAAAGTATCTGGTTTTAAATGTGCTCAAAGGAAAAACTATCTTTTGGAATTTATTTAATTAGTCCATTGTTGATATAGTCCCAAAATGTTTTGCATGTCAGCAATCAAGTTTAAGATATATAACTTTCAATATATAGAAATATAGCCAGTATGATGCATTTGCGTCATATGTTGCAAAACACAGCATCGTATGATGCTAAATGCATCATACTGGATGTATTTCTGTATTTTGAAATGAAAGTAAAGTAAAAAGTAGATGCTATCCATTATTACTACATTTTTAATTACAGACAGTAAAAAAAAACATTTGATCATATTACTCCAGTGCTAGCCTCCCTACACTGGCTTCCTGTCAAGGCAAGGGCTGATTTCAAGGTTTTACTGCTAACCCACAAAGCACTACATGGGCTTGTTCCTACCTATCTCTCTGATTTGGTCCTGCCGTACATACCTACACGTACGCAACGGTCACAAGACGCAGGCCTCCTAATTGTCCCTAGAATTTCAGCTGGAGGCAGGGCTTTCTCCATTTTTATTGAATGGTCTGCCTACCCATGTGAAAGACGCAAACTCAGTATCAACCTTTAAGTCTTTACTGTACTTTACTCTTCAGTGGGTCGTATGATTGAGTGTAGTCTGCCCCAGGAGTGTGAAGGTGAACAGAAAGGCTCTGGAGCAACGAACCGCCCTTCCTGTCTCTGCCTGGCCGGTTCCCCTCTTTCCACTGGGATTCTCTGCCTCTAACCCTATTACAGTGGTGTCCTGTGTGAATTTAAGTATGCTCTCTCTAATTCTCTCTCTCTTTCTTTCTCTCTCTCGGAGGACCTGAGCTCTAGGACCATGCCTCAGGACTACCTGGCATGATGACTCCTTGCTGTCCCCAGCCCACCTGGCCGTGCTGCTGCTCTAGTTTCAACTGTTCTGCTTGCGGCTATGGAATCCTGACCGGTTCACCGGACGTGCTACCTGTCCCAGACCTATTATTTGACCATGCTGGTCATTTATGAACATTTGAACATCTTGGCTATGTTCTGTTATAATCTTCACCCGGCACAGCCAGAAGAGGACTGGCCACCCCTCATAGTCTGGTTCCTCTCTAGGTTTCTTCCTAGGTTTTGGCCTTTCTCCTAGCCAACGTGCTTCAACACCTGCATTGCTTGCTATTTGGGGTTTTAGGCTGGGTTTCTGTAAAGCACTTTGAGATATCAGCTGATGTACGAAGGGCTATATAAATACATTTGATTTGATTTGATTTGATTCAAGGGCACACTCCATCACTCAGACATAATTTACAAACACAGTATGTGTTTAGTGAGTCCGCCAGATCTGAGGCAGTTGGAATTACAACATGTTATTTTGATAGGTGTGTGAATTGGATCATATTTCTGTCCTGCCTGAGCATTCGAAATGTAACGAGTACTTTAGGGTCTCAGGGTAAATGTATGGAGTACAAAGTCAATATTTTCTTTAGGCATGTAATGGAGTAAAAGTAAAATTAGTCCAAAATATGAATAATCAAGTACAGATACCCCCAAAAACTACTTAAGTAGTACTTCCAAGTATTTTACTTAATTACTTTACACCACTGGGTAGTCCTACCTTGCTTTGATCTGGCCTCTCTTCTGATGATATATGTACTACCTGGGAGTCCATACCATGCGGATGTTGTCATACAGGTACTACCTGGGAGTCCATACCATGCTGATGTTGTCATACATGTACTACCTGGGAATCCATACCATGCTGATGTTGTCATACATGTACTACCTGGGAGTCCATACCATGCTAATGTTGTCATACATGTACTACCTGGGAATCCATACCATGCTGATGTTGTCATACATGTACTACCTGGGAGTCCATACCATGCTGATGTTGTCATACATGTACTACCTGGGAGTCCATACCATGCTGATGTTGTCATACATGTACTACCTGAGAGTCCATACCATGCTGATGTTGTCATACATGTACTGCCTGGGAGGCCATACCATGCTGATGTTGTCATACATGACCTACCTGGGAGTCCATACCATGCTGATGTTGTCATACATGTACTACCTGGGAATCCATACCATGCTGATGTTGTCATACATGTACTACCTGGGAGTCCATACCATGCTAATGTTGTCATACATGTACTACCTGGGAATCCATACCATGCTGATGTTGTCATACATGTACTACCTGGGAATCCATACCATGCTGATGTTGTCATACATGTACTACCTGGGAGTCCATACCATGCTAATGTTGTCATACATGTACTACCTGGGAGTCCATACCATGCTGATGTTGTCATACATGTACTACCTGGGAGGCCATACCATGCTGATGTTGTCATACATGTACTACCTGGGAATCCATACCATGCTGATGTTGTCATACATGTACTACCTGGGAGTCCATACCATGCTAATGTTGTCATACATGTACTACCTGGGAATCCATACCATGCTGATGTTGTCATACATGTACTACCTGGGAATCCATACCATGCTGATGTTGTCATACATGTACTACCTGGGAGTCCATACCATGCTAATGTTGTCATACATATACTACCTGGGAGTCCATACCATGCTAATGTTGTCATACATGTACTACCTGGGAGTCCATACCATGCTGATGTTGTCATACATGTACTACCTGGGAGGCCATACCATGCTGATGTTGTCATACATGTACTACCTGGGAATCCATACCATGCTGATGTTGTCATACATGTACTACCTGGGAGTCCATACCATGTTGATGTTGTCATACATGTATTACCTGGGAGGCCATACCATGCTGATGTTGTCATACATGCCCTACCTGGGAGTCCATACCATGCTGATGTTGTCATACATGTACTACCTGGGAGTACATACCATACTGATGTTGTCATACATGTACTACCTGGGAATCCATACCATGCTGATGTTGTCATACATGTACTACCTGGGAGTCCATACCATGCTGATGTTGTCATACATGTACTACCTGGGAGTCCATACCATGCTGATGTTGTCATACATGTACTACCTGGGAGTCCATACCATGCTGATGTTGTCATACATGTACTACCTGAGAGTCCATACCATGCTGATGTTGTCATACATGTACTGCCTGGGAGGCCATACCATGCTGATGTTGTCATACATGTACTACCTGGGAGTCCATACCATGCTGATGTTGTCATACATGTACTACCTGGGAGTCCATACCATGCTGATGTTGTCATACATGTACTACCTGAGAGTCCATACCATGCTGATGTTGTCATACATGTACTACCTGGGAGGCCATACCATGCTGATGTTGTCATACATGACCTACCTGGGAGTCCATACCATGCTGATGTTGTCATACATGTACTACCTGGGAATCCATACCATGCTGATGTTGTCATACATGTACTACCTGGGAGTCCATACCATGCTAATGTTGTCATACATGTACTACCTGGGAATCCATACCATGCTGATGTTGTCATACATGTACTACCTGGGAATCCATACCATGCTGATGTTGTCATACATGTACTACCTGGGAGTCCATACCATGCTAATGTTGTCATACATGTACTACCTGGGAGTCCATACCATGCTGATGTTGTCATACATGTACTACCTGGGAGGCCATACCATGCTGATGTTGTCATACATGTACTACCTGGGAATCCATACCATGCTGATGTTGTCATACATGTACTACCTGGGAGTCCATACCATGCTAATGTTGTCATACATGTACTACCTGGGAATCCATACCATGCTGATGTTGTCATACATGTACTACCTGGGAATCCATACCATGCTGATGTTGTCATACATGTACTACCTGGGAGTCCATACCATGCTAATGTTGTCATACATATACTACCTGGGAGTCCATACCATGCTAATGTTGTCATACATGTACTACCTGGGAGTCCATACCATGCTGATGTTGTCATACATGTACTACCTGGGAGGCCATACCATGCTGATGTTGTCATACATGTACTACCTGGGAATCCATACCATGCTGATGTTGTCATACATGTACTACCTGGGAGTCCATACCATGCTGATGTTGTCATACATGTACTACCTGGGAGGCCATACCATGCTGATGTTGTCATACATGCCCTACCTGGGAGTCCATACCATGCTGATGTTGTCATACATGTACTACCTGGGAGTACATACCATACTGATGTTGTCATCCATGTACTACCTGGGAATCCATACCATGCTGATGTTGTCATACATGTACTACCTGGGAATCCATACCATGCTGATGTTGTCATACATGTACTACCTGGGAGTCCATACCATGCTAATGTTGTCATACATGTACTACCTGGGAATCCATACCATGCTGATGTTGTCATACATGTACTACCTGGGAGTCCATACCATGCTGATGTTGTCATACATGTACTACCTGGGAATCCATACCATGCTGATGTTGTCATACATGTACTACCTGGGAATCCATACCATGCTGATGTTGTCATACATGTACTACCTGGGAGTCCATACCATGCTAATGTTGTCATACATGTACTACCTGGGAGTCCATACCATGCTGATGTTGTCATACATGTACTACCTGGGAGTCCATACCATGCTGATGTTGTCATACATGTACTACCTGGGAGTCCATACCATGCTGATGTTGTCATACATGTACTACCTGGGAGTCCATACCATGCTGCTCACAGCAGCACTCAGAATTCTAATCCAACTGTTGGTACAAACCTCTGGTCTATCAAGGCACAAGGCGAGACCCAGATGCAGACACAGGAGGCAGATGGTTGGAGTCTTACAATGTTTATTAAACCAAAGGGGTAGGCAAGAGAATGGTCGTGGACAGGCAAAAAGGTCAAAACCAGATCTGAGTTCAATGGTTACCGAAAGGCAGGCAGAATCAAGGTCAGGGCAGGCAGGATGATCAGGCAGGCAAGAAAGTAGTCCAAAGTCAGGAAGGGGTCAGAACCAGGAGGACTAGCAAAAGAGAATCGAAAAGGAGTATGGGGAAAAACACTCTGGTTGACTTGACCAAACATACAAGACAAACTGGCACAGAGAGACAAGAAACACAGGGATAAATACACTGCGGAAAATAAGCGACACCTGAAGGGGTGGAGACAATCACAGGAACAGGTGAAACAGATCAGGCCGTGACACTAGTCTACAGCACTAGCATTGATCCAGTCTAGGCTACACTCTTAGATAAAGGGTTACAAAGGGGTTCTTGGCTGTCCCCATAGGAGAAACCTTTTTGGTTCCAGGTAGAACCATTTTGCATTCCATGTAGAACCCTTTCAAGAGAGGGTTCTACATGGAACCCAAAACAATTCTACTTGGAACCAAAAGGGTTCAACCTGGAACCAATAATGGTTCTTCAAAGGGTTCTCCTATTAGGTTCTAGATAGTACCTTTTTTTCTAAGCGTGTACCCGTCCCTCTGAACTAACCATCTCATTACTGAACTGATGAACACCAAACACACTCAGACAGACTGGCACCAGACCAACTCACACATTCACAATACTCATCTGTTTTTACATGACTTGAAAACTGCTTGTTATTTTCAAAGTCTTCCAATTCATGGCCTGAATTACCACTCACTTCCCCGCCTGTAAGAAGATTGAATTGACCCAAACCTCTGTCAACAACAACCTATTCACCCAAAAAAGCCTATTCGACCCTCCACTCTCCACCCTCACAACAGACTGACCAGCCCACCCGGGCCTTTCCAGGCCAGGAGATATGGACTCCCTCTGGGCTTAAAGAGAGACCAATCTGGCCCGGTTTGTTCTACAAACTGATGTTGTTGTAGCGCTACAGTAGATTGCTCCTACAGCCTCCACCTAAGAGAGAGAGCAGTTATTCCATCACTGAGCCCCAGTCAAGCTGCTTCGCCTGGCTGCCAGATTGGAAAATAAAACATGTCATCTTCGCTGCAGGACAAAGACAGAGGCTGGGGGATTGTGTTGAGAAAGAGAGTAAGATCTGCGGGAAATTACCATAGTGTCGAGTAAATGTGTAATATGATTGTGGTGGAGTTGTGGGAGAAATATATTTTGTTTCGTCACTTTCAAAGGATGTAATACTTGTAGCCAGCACATCCACACAGGCACGCACACACACGTCACACACCAACATGATAGAGAGTGCTCCTGGTCACTGAAACTTCAGCCATCCCTGGCCCTGCCATCCGGGGTGGTGTATGTGTGTGTGTGGTTTAGAGAGGTCTCCAGAGCTCCAGATGTTACCTCTCTAGCGAGGTCTAATCATCTCTCTCCTCCCATCAGGGTTCTGTCTGAAACTGGATGTGAGACACAACACTGATTATAACCTGCTTGCCAGCATCTCAAGTCTCACACCAGTTCCCCGGGCATCACACCCTCATACCGTTTCGCTGAGTAACTACTCTATGTTTTCTCCTCTCAAAAGGAAAGCACTGTTCTTCATTTAACAATGGTGACAAAGTTTCACATATAGGGAAAGCACAAGGGGGTGTTTAAGAACTGCTCAGCATAGGTGTCAGAAACAGCACACACTATATGCCATAATAACACTTAAAGCAGTCTTTGTAACAAGGCCTATGGCAGAGAATCTTTTTCATCGTGTGTTCAGTTGAAACCTTCCTTTAACTCTTGTTAACCAGACAGGAGGGCCAGTGGGGGTGGAACCACAGTCCCAAGTCCCATTCTCAGCATCCTTACGTTTACAAACTGTCCAAGCAGTCAACCTGATAATAGAATCCCCCACAGTGGAATTCATCAACAGCCACGTTGGCACTGCGTGCCATCTGCCTATAAGGCATATGGTGGCCGCGCACTTGGGAGTCTGTGTCTGTGTCTGTGTGTGAGAGAGAGAGAGAGAGAGAGAGAGAGAGAGAGAGAGAGAGAGCGCATCAGGGGCGCATGATTGGTGTTATCGAGTCAGCACACACCTGTGCCCAGCCAGGCAGAACAACAATACCAACACCTCAGCTTCCCACTGTGAGTGAGGACTGTCTAACTCACTTACAGATTAACATGCACCTCACCCCCACCCACACATGGAGGCACACACACACACACACACACTCATGTAAAGGACGTCACGCTGCATGCGTAGCGAATACCACTTCCTCCTGATTCGACACACTGAAGCTCAAACCCTGGACTTCTGCCTTGCATACGTGCCCACCTTCCTGAAGTGTCTTACCAGTCGGCGCCATGTGAAAAGCTAGCAATTCGGTGGTGCAAGTGCCGACACTTCAGACTGAGGAGAAAGTTTCACACATGCTCATGTGCTACATTCACCCCTCAAATGGATTTTTTCAAAACTTTTATTTCGGCAGGGAATCATGCTGAGACCAAAGTCTCTTTCACAGATGAGCCATGGATACACAACAATACACATCAATATACACTACACACATCACAATACACACATCCCAATACACACCAATATGCACATCAATATTCACATCAATACATGAAAAGCTAAACACAATCATAGAAAACAAACACATTCTTTATTTAAAAGGTCCTCAATCAGCCTGTTGAATTCCCCTAGAGGCACCAATTCATCCAGCTTTAGAGAGCCTTGGAGACCATTCATCAAGCAAAGTGCAATATATCTACAGGCAGATCTCCAGAGTTAGCCATCCCTGAGACCGCGTCTGGTATTTTGTACGTCTGTAACTTAACAATAAGGAAGTTTATTCAGGAGGGCTTTATAAACAAAAAGGGTATTAAGTTATGAAGACTTTAAATTGCATACATAAAGGCTTCATAAGCCCTAAATAAATGCTTCAGAAATCATCTTTCAGGATATGTCATACTTGATAAATGCTGTGTGAAGGGTAACATAATAATTCCAACTGTAGGGTGAATTGCCAAATGTGAAATAACACACTTGTGTATGTTTATACACCATTTATAGAGTATAACATACGCTCATGGATGATTTGTGAAGCATTCATGTAGTGTGTATGAAGCCTTATGTGTACTATCTACTGTACTCCCGTCCATTCGGGACCCATGGCTTGGGTCCCCAGGTCCGAGGTCGTCGGCGAGGGTCGCCGCGTTAAAGAGGCCACAGAGGTGGGTAAAGAGGCAGAGAAGGATTATGGTGGAGTGGAGTCCACGTCCCGCGCCAGAGCCGCCACCTCGGACAGACACCCACCCAGACCCTCTCCTATAGGTTTAGGTTTTGCGGCCGGATTCCACACCTTTGGGGGGGGGGGTGTAACGGGACATTAAAAACTGTCATATCTTATGCTTCACAGAGTCATGGCTGAACGATGACATTATCAACATACAGCTGGCCTGTTATACACTGTATGGGCAGGATAGAACAGCGGTGTCTGGTAAGACAAGGGGGAGCAGACAACGCATATATGTAAACAACAGCTGGTTCAAAATATCTAAGGAAGTCTCTAGGTTTTCCTCACCTGAGGTAGAGTATTTCATGATAAACTGTAGACCACACTATCTACCTAGAGAGTTTTCATCTGTATTTTTCGTAGCTGTCTACATACCACCACAGACCAATACTGGAACATAACACCGCACTCAATGAGCTGTATTCCACAATAAGCAAACAGGAAAACGTTTATCCAGAGGCGGCGCTTCTAGTGGCCGGGAACTTTAATGCAGGGAAACAAATCTGTTTTACCAAACATCTTGGGCTAGACCACTTTTTTCTCCATTTACGCCTGAATAACTTGCGTGCCCAAAGTAAACTGCCTGTTGCTCAGGCCCTGAAGCCAGGATATGCATATAATTGGTACCATTGGAAATAAAAACACTTTGAAGTTTGTTTAAATGTTAAACTAATGTAGGAGAATATAACACAATAGATATGGTAGGAGAAAATCCAAAGAAAAACCAACCAGAATAAAAAAAAAATTGAGAGACCATCCCCTTAGAAAGGCAAGTAAAAGGTCATATTGAAAATTAGCGGGGGCGAAGCTAGCATGTTGGAGTGAACGGCTGTGTGTGAGAGAGTCTCCTGGAACTTTTTTGTGAAACAATCTAACTTAACCTACTTTATGGTACTTTTTTTACAACAAACGTCTCTTTCTAATACAATATTGTAACTTTCTATGTGAAAATGCAGAGTAAAGGACAATAAATCCACATTGGAGGCCTACTCCCCACCAAACAATGAGACAGACATGGCGGAAGGCACAACGTGACACTTACAGAACTTACCCCGGCTCTGGGAGAACTATGTGTTGCTATAGCTGAGGATTATAAGGCTACTATTGCTGATCTGGACACCAAAATTGAGAGCATCATTCGAACGGTTGCTTCGCAGGGCCAGATTATTGTGGACCTAGAGAAAGCTTCTGAATTCAATGCTGGCAGGATCGACGAGTTAAAGAAGCTATGCACGTCCTTGCAGGACAGTGTGCAGAGGCTTTCTGTGAAAGTGTCTGACCTATAGGGCCGATCTAGATGTCATAACCTTTGCGTTGTTGGTCTGGCAGAGGGGGTGGAGGCTGGCACTCGCCCCACCGACTTCTTCGCCAAGCTATTGAGGGATTCAACGGGATGGGACGTCTTGGCTTCGGATCCTCAGCTGGACCGTGCACATCACGCTCTTGTCCCAGTGCCTGGTCCAGGCCAACGTCCTCGCCCAGTAATCATCTGTTGTCACAGTTTCAAGACCAAGGATCTTATCCTGCGCACGGCTTGAATGAGGGGTAATCTGTTACATAAAGGACACCCCTTCCGTGTCTATGAGGATTATGCGCCCGATGAGGCAAAGCATCGCTCCAGCTACGGAGATGTCATGACCAAACTCTACAAACTCCATCTTCGCCCAGCCTTGCCCTGCAAGACTCAGAATTACCCCTCCTTCCGATGAGAAGATTTGGCTCTCCTCGGTATTGGATACAGATAAGTTTATCCGGGAATATACACCAATTCCCTTGTCATTGTGTGTTAGGGTCTGCTCATGGACTGCTCATGAAACCTTATTAAACGGTCTCAGCAAGGGCTACCGAACATGTAAGACGCTGAGCCGACCAATGGAGGGCGGTCAGAGCTCTCATTTAATGTTAATTTTACTTTCATTCCAGCTGGATGACTGACCTGTCGTTGGAGTTCAGAGCGATGCCTGTTTGGGGGTCTTCCAGGTTTGATCATTGACACTTTCGGATGGATATACTTATATTCCCCCATTTTTGTTTTGTTTTGTTGTTTATTTTTCAATTCTTGCATTATGTATGTATGTATGTATGTTTGTATGTGTGTGTGTGTGTGTGTGTGTGTGTGTGTCTGATGTCTGTCCCTGATGTCCTTACACAGCTCTCTGGTATTGGCCAATGTGCAGAGGTTGGAGTCTGTTTGATTGAGTGTGTGGACAGGTGTCTTTTATTCAGGTAACGAGTTCAAACAGGTGCAGTTAATACAGGTAATGAGTGGAGAACAGAAGTGCTTCTTAAAGAAAAACTCTGTGTCTGTGAGAGCCGGAATTCTTACTGGTTGGTAGGTGATCAAATACTTATGTCATGCAATAAAATGCAAATGAATTACTTACCATACAATGTGATTTTCTGGATTTTTGTTTTAGATTCCGTCTCTCACAGTTGAAGTGTACCTATGATTAAAAAAATACAGACCTCTACATGCTTTGTAAGTAGGAAAACCTGCAAAATCAGCAGTGTATCACATACTTGTTCTTCCCACTGTATACAGTATGTATGTATGTATGTATGTATGTATGTATGTATGTATGTATGTATGTATGTATGTATGTATGTATGTATGTATGTATGTATGTATGTATGTATGTATGTATGTATGTATGTATGTATATATGTATATATATATATATGTGTGTGTATATGTATATATACTTATATATGTGTGCGTACATGTATGTGTGTGTATGTGTACTTTTTTATTTATTTTTTTGATTGGGGGGGGTACGTTTAATTTAGCAAAATGCTTGTTCCGATCTCTTAACCCACAATATGTAAATGTACTGCTGTCTATGTCAGTTGATGATGGTTTATGTTTAGACCGGCATTGCTTAGCAATATAATCTTGCGGTCCTATATCTTGCTTATCTCAGGGACTGACCCAAGATGACGATTAAGTGATCAATATCTTTAAGTTGCAACTTATTCTGTTTAGGTTTATTAAATGCTAATTGAACACTTTATTCGTGGGAGCCTCCTCAGGAGGCTTAGTAGAAGTTCTAGGATAGTGAGAGGTGAACGTATAGTTGGGATTTTATTTTTGTTTTTCCTCTTGTTCGAGGTCACGCCGTGCATTTTTGGCATCGGCCAGACAATGTGTTTATTATTTTTATATTTTTTTCGCTCCTATTTGTGCATAACTGTTAAAGATTGGCTGATGTGTGGGTGTAAATGTTGGGGAAAGTAGGGGGACAGGGTGGAGAGTAAAAGTGCTTGTCGGGGGGAGGGGTCGGTTGGATACTGCTCGGGTGTAGGTGCTACATATGCTGATTGTGATTAATTGGTTTAAACGAACCAATTAAGAGAGGCAAGGTCCTAGCCCACTTGAAAGCACTCTCACCTGATATGATATTTTTGCAAGAAACCCATTTGAAAAACAATTCTCATAGTATACTTAATAAATGTGGGTGGGTGGGGCTAGTGTATCACTCTAACTTCTCTGCCAAAGTGAGAGGCGATTCTACCAGGCGATTCTGGTATGGAAAGGAATTCCCTTTCTACATAAAAACCAATATTGCGGATAAAGAGGGTCGTTATGTGACCGTAATAGGAGAGATCCACTCTACTTCTGTAACTCTACTAAATATCTATGAGCCAAACATTGATAACCCCTCTTTTTTCAAAAGAGTCCTTGCCCTGATTCCAGATATCTCCCATACTAATTTGGTCAATGGAGGGGACCTTAATTCCTTTTACTCTCATGTTCCCAATGTTTATAATCGAATTGACTACTTTTTGGTTGATGCGTAATTACTCCCCTATACTGTACCTGTAATGTGAGGTATCATGATATTATAATCTCTGACCACAGTCCACTCACCTTCTCCCTGAGATTAGATGACATCGTACCAAATGAGAGGGTCTGGAGGTTGAATCCTCAGGTCCTCACAGAACCAACATTCTGTGAATAACTTAAAGACCAAATTGCATTTTTCTTTGATACCAACGACAACACAGAGACTTACCCAGCATTATTATGGGAAACAGTGAAGGCTTATTTGAGAGGCTGTATCATCTCCTTTCAGGCCTGCCAGGAGTAGGCAAAACAGAGGAAAACTGGAAGAACTGGAGGGACAAATTCACTTACTGGATAGGGAGAATGCTAGCCATCCCATCTATGGAGAAACAAAAAAAATTGCCTCTTTAAAATTCTCTCAGCTAAAATTGCAAAATATTTTCTCTATGCCAAGCAAAAATATTTTGAGTTTGGTGACAAACCACACAAATTACTCGCCAGACAACTTCGAAAAAAATGTGAGTGACCGAATGATTCACAAAGTTAAATCTGCATCTGGGGATTTACTCTCTTCCCCCAAAGACATCCATTACAGATTCCGTCAGTTTTATGAGACTATATACATCTAAAGCGGATCCTAACTCCTTAATTATGCAAAACGTTTTTGGAGGATTGTAATCTCCCTGCCCTGAACCAGGAAGATTCTTACTTCCTGAATAAGGAAATATATCTTGGAGAACCTCGAGAAACAATTCAATCTCTAAAGAGTGGCAAGACCCCGTTCCCAGATGGATACCCTGGTGAATTCTATAAAACATTCCGCAACATGCTCTCTCCCTACCTGCACAAAATGTTGGTTCAGGCCAATGAGGATGGAGCTCTCCCTTCTACTTTGGACGAAGCGTTCATTACAGTTATACATAAGAAGGGTAAAGATGTAGAAGATGTAGGGTCATACAGACCGATATCTCTCCTTAATACAGACCAAAAGATTTTAGCAAAAACTCTGGATAGCAGGCTTAGCACTTTAATTGGCAAATTGGTCCATTTGGATCCCTAACAGAAACTTTTTCTTCAATCTCAGGCACCTCTTCAACATGATGTATTCTCAGAGGTTACCTGACGTGGACCTTGCCGTTATATCTCTTGACGCCGAAAAGGCCTTTGGCTAAGTTGAGTGGTCCTATCTATTCAAGGTCTTACAGAAATGTAATATTGGAGATGGGTTCATAAATTGGATCCAGATATTATATAGGAACCTCTGTGTGAGAATACTCACTAACCAATCATTGTCGCACCGATTGAACCTTTATAGAGGGACAAGGCAGGGTTGTGCGCTGTCGCTCTTCAAAGATGGAAGGAGGATTGTCTCTCCCAAATGTTATATTTTATTACTGGGCCGCTAACCTCTGTGTTGTTACGTTTCTGCTGGATGACGCACTTCCGTCATCCAGCTGGCTTAGTATGAAGCTTGAGGAGTGTCACCCCTTCTCTATTGGCGCTGTGATTTAATGCATTTAATGTATTACCTGAAAGAGGTAGGCTAGGACATATATACAGTGCATTCGGAAAGTATTCAGACCCCTTCCCTTTTTAAAAATTGTGTTCGGTTACAGCCTAATTCTAAAATGGATTAAATCATTTCCCCCCCTCATCAATCTACACACAATACCCCATAATGACAACGAAAAAAAGGGTTTTTATAATTTTTTGCAAATGCATATATATAAAAAGGAATACCTTATTTACATAAGCATTCAGACCCTTTGCTGTGAGACTTGAAATTGAGCTCAAGTGCATCCTCTTTCCATTGATCATCCTGGAGATGTTTCTACAACTTGATTGGAGTCCACCTGTGGTAAATTCAATTGATTGGACATGATTTGGATGATTTGGAAAGGCACACAACTGTCTATTTAAGGTCCCACAGTTGACAGGACATCAACCACCCGAGCGACGGCCTGTTCACTCCAACACCATCCAGAAAGCGATGTCATTACAGGTGCATCAAAGCTGGGACCGAGAGACTGAAAACTGCTTCTATCTCAAGGCCATCAGACGGTAAAATAGCCATCACTAGCCGGCTACAACCGGGTTACTCAACTCTGCACCTTAGAGGCTGCTGCTCTATATACATAGATATGGAATCACTGGTCACTTTAATAATGTTAACATACTGGTTTACTAATTTCATATGTATATATTGTATTCTATTCTATTGTATTTTAGTCAATTCCACTCCTAACATTTATATATTTCTTAATTCCATTCTTTTACTTTTATATTTGTGTGTATTGTTGTGAATTGTTAGATTTTACTGCACTGTTGGAGCTAGGAACACAAGCATTTCGCTACTCCCGCAATAAAATCTGCTAAATATGTGTATGTGACCAATTACATTTTATTTGATTTTATATCAGAGCAACAACCAAGCTATGAGGTTGAAGGAATTTTCCTTCAACAGGATTGTGTCGAGGCACAGATCTGGGGAAGGGTACCAAAAAATGTCTGCAGCATTGAAGGTCCCCAAGAGCACAGTGCCCTCCATCATTCTTAAATGGCAGAATTTGGTAACCACCAAGACTCTTCATAGAGATGGCCGCCCGGCCAAACAGAGTAATCAGGGGAGAAGGGCCTTGGTCAGGGAGGACACCAAGAACCTGATGGTCACTCTGACAAAGATCCATAGCTCAAATCAAATTTTATTTGTCACCTGCGCTGAATACAACAGCGAAATGCTTACTTACAAGCCCCTTCACCAACAATGCAGTTTTAAGAAAATACCAAAAAAAAGCAAGAGATAAAAGTAACAAATAATTAAAGAGCAGCAGTAAATAACAATAGCGAGGCTATATACAGGGGGTACCGGTACAGAGCCAATGTGCGGGGCACCGGTGTCGAGGTAATATGAACTGTACATGTAGGCAGAGTTATTAAAGTTATGCATAGATAAAAACAGAGAGTAGCAGCAGCGTGGAATGGGTAGCCATTTGATTAGATGTTTCTGGGGGCCCATTCCAAATACTTTCAGTCTTCTGAGACAAAGGAGATGATTGGGGGTGGCCTGTCAGGAAGTCCAGGATCCAGCTGCAGAGGGAGATGTTTAGTCCCTTAGAGGTGTTTAGGTCCTTAGCTTAGTGATGAGCTTTGAGGGCACTATGGTGTTGAGCTGAGCTGAGCTGAACTGTAGTCCATGAATAGCATTCTCAAATAGGTGTTATTTTTGTCGAGGTGTGAAAGGGCAGTATGGAGTGCCATAGAGATTGCATCATCTGTGGATCTGTTGGGGCGGTATGCAAATTGGAGTGGGTCTAGGTTTTCTGGGATAATGGTGTTGATGTGAGCCATGACCAGCCTTTCAAAGCACTTCATGGCCACAGACGTGAGTGCTACGGGTCAGTAGTCATTTAGGCAGGTTACCTAAGTGTTCTTGGGCACAGGGGACAATGTTTGTCTGCTTGAAACATGTTGGTATTACAGACTCAGACAGGGAGAGGTTGAAACTGTCAGTGAAGACACTTGCCAGTCGGTCAGCGCATGCTTACAGTACACGTCCTGGTAATCCATCTGGCCCTGCGGCCTTTTGAACGTTGACATGTTTAAAGGTCTTATTCACATCGGCTGCGTGATCACAGTCGTGATCACACAGTCGCCCGGAACAGCTGATGCTCTCATGCATATTTCAGTGTTACTTGCCTCGAAGCAAACATAGAAGTTATTTAGCTTGTCTGGTAGACTCGTGTCACTGGTCAGATCTCTGCTGTGCTTCCCTTTGTAGTCTGTAATAGTTTGCAAGCCCCATTTGACGAGCATCGGAACCGGAGTAGTACAATTCGATCATTGATCCTGGATCATCGATCCTGTATTGACGCATTGCCTGTTTGATGGCTCATCAGAGGGCATAGCGGGATTTCTTATAAGCTTCAGAGTTAGAGTCCTCTGTGGAGATGGGAGAACCTTCCAGAAGGACTCCACCAATCAGGCCTTTATGATAAAGTGGCCAGAAGGAAGACACTCCTCAGTAAAAGGCACATGACAACCCACTTGGAGTTTGCAAAAAGGCACCGAAAAGACTCTCAGACCATGAGAAACAAGATTCTCTGGTCTGATGACACCAAGATTGAACGATTTGACCTGAATGCCAAGTGTCACATCTGGAGGAAACCTGGAGGCAGCATCATGCTGTGAGGACGTTTTTCAGTGGCAGGGACTGTGATACTAGTCGGGATCGAGGGAAAGATGAACGGAGCAAAGTACAGAGAGATCCTTAATGAAAATCTGCTCCAGAGGGCTCAGTACCTCAGACTGGGGGCGAAGGTTCACTTTCCAACTGGACAACGACCCTAAGCACACAGCCAGGACAACACACGAGTGGCTTCGGGACAGGGCTCTTGAGTGGCCCAGCCAGAGCCTGGACTTGAACCCAATCAAACATCTCTGGAGAGACCTGAAAAGAGCTCTGCAGCGACAATCCCCATCTAACCTGAGAGAGCTTGAGAGGTTCTGCAGAGAAGAATGGGAGAAACTCCCCAAATACAGGTGTGCCAAACTTGTAGTGTCATACCCAAGAAGACTCAAGGCTGTAATCACTGTTCAAATGTGCTTCAACAAAGTACTGAGTAAAAGGTCTGAATACGTATGTAAATGTTTTTCTGCTGTTTTTATTTTTATACATTTGCAAAAAATTCTAAAACCCTTTTTTTCCTTTGTCATTATGGGGTATTGTGTGTAGATTGATGATCAGAAAAAACAATTTAGTAAATTTTATTCAGGGGTCTGAATACTTTCCCGAATGCACTGTATATAGGTCTATATATTAATCTAGAACAGGATGATCTATTTTGGATGTAATTTGAATGGAGTTGATGGGGAGAGAGAAAGACTGCGAGAGAGTGGTTGTGCGTGCACTGATTTATTTTGTATTTTTTTAAACCTTTATTTAACTAGGCAGATTTAAAGCAATGGTAATGCAGCTGCAATTTCACAAAAAAAGTATCTTAACAATAAAACATATAAGTGTCCCCCGAAAGCCAGATGGAGATGGGTAAATGAAATGCGCATTCAGTCTTTATATTACTGTAGCCTAGGCTATGCTGCATCAAATGAAGGCCTACCTGTCACAAGAACAAAAGTGACCATGATCAGATAATAGGTCTACACGCATTGTGAACTGCGCTCCATACTGAGACGGGTTGTCTGTCCCCACCCTGAGCGCTGATTCACCATGCAGAGGCCGTGGCCAGATTTAGAGATCGCATATCATTTAACAGTTCCATTTCACGCCATGCTGTTCATGTAAATCATTTATTATCATTTACCGTTTTCTCACAGTTGTTTTTCAAGGGGTAAGGGAGTGGTTTTGGACGGTAAATCCCAGTAAATCTTGGTAACCAGGTTCCCGCCATTCAACCCTATTACTGAACCTATCGCCTGTAATAAAGCATAGTGCGCTATGATACACTGCTTCCAATGGCTTCAATACAGTGGCAACTGCGTTCATTTAGACAATATCACCATAGTCTATAACCTGTATGAATGCAGACTGAATGATTTATTTTCTGCTGTTTAATGAAAGGCGTGACCTATTCCTATAAAATAAGCCAATTTGTATTGCTCATTTCTTAAATCATCAATCCAGATACCAAGAAACAGCTGCACCCAGCGTTGAGCGTAGCTGTAGATCCAGGTCACAGCCCCACTGTAAAGAACGTCACGCTGCTTGCTTAGTACCACTTCCTCATGATTTGGCTCCCACTGAAGCTCGAACCCAGGACCTCTGCCTTGCTAGCACATATCACCGCCTTCCTGAAGCATCTTATCAGTCGGCACCACGCGAAAAGCTAGCAGTTCAGCTGCGCAAGTGGCGACACTTCAGGCTGAGGAGTAAGTTTCCTACACATCCCAATGCGGTATACGCACACACCCACACCCACCCACACACCCACGAGCACTTAAGATAAACAGATATTTTACAAAACATAGGAAAGGATACAGTTATTTGATTAGCAACTAAAAAGAAAAAAAACCTCTACTCTCCATCAACCACTCAACTCTTCAGGAATTGCCTTACAATAGAGGTATTAATAAGGCCCTGTATTTCCCAAGGGCTTCAATTTTAGAAGTGAACTCTTATAATGAGTGTTTTTCAGACATCTCATTGTTAGTCGATGTAAAGATGTGGTGAGTGAAGTCTTTAGAAGAGAAGGTCTTATAAAAGATAATGTCTTATAGAAGAGATGGTCTGATAGAAGAGATGGTCTTATAGAAGAGAAGGTCTTATAGAAGAGATGTTCTTATAGAAGAGACGGTCTTATAGAAGAGAAGGTCTTATAGAAGAGAAGGTCTTATAGAAGAGATGGTCTGATAGAAGAGATGGTCTTATAGAAGAGAAGGTCTTATAGAAGAGAAGGTCTTATAGAAGAGATGTTCTTATAGAAGAGAAGGTCTTATAGAAGAGAAGGTCTTATAGAAGAGAAGGTCTTATAGAAGAGAAGGTCTTATAGAAGAGAAGGTCTTATAGAAGAGAAGGTCTTATAGAAGAGAAGGTCTTATAGAAGAGATGGTCTTATAGAAGAGAAGGTCTTATAGAAGAGATGGTCTGATAGAAGAGATGGTCTTATAGAAGAGAAGGTCTTATAGAAGAGAAGGTCTTATAGAAGAGATGTTCTTATAGAAGAGAAAGTCTTATAGAAGAGGGTGTCTTATGGAAGAGATGGTCTTATAGAAAGAAGATCTTATATAAGAGATGGTCTTATAGAATAGATGATCTTATAGAAGAGAAGGTCTTATAGAAGAGATGGTCTTATAGAAGAGAAGGTCTTATAGAAGAGGGTGTCTTATGGAAGAGATGGTCTTATAGAAAGAAGGTCTTATAGAAGAGAATATCTTATAGAAGACATGGTCTTATAGAAGAGAAGGTCTTATAGAAGAGATGATCTTATAGAAGAGAAGGTCTTATAGAAGAGAAGGTCTTATAGAATAGATGCTCTTATAGAAGAGAAGGACTTATAGAAGAGAAGGTCTCATAGAAGAGGGTGTCTTATGGAAGAGATGGTCTTATAGAAAGAAGGTCTTATAGAAGAGAAGGTCTTATAGGAGAGAAGGTCTTATAGAAGAGATGGTCTTATAGAATAGATGATCTTATAGAAGAGAAGGTCTTATAGAAGAGAAGGTCTCATAGAAGAGATGGTCTTATAGAAGAGAAGGTCTTATAGAAGAGAAGGTCTTATAGAAGAGATGGTCTTATAGAAGAGATGATCTTATAGAAGAGACGGTCTTATAGAAGAGAAGGTCTTATAGAAGAGATTGTCTTATAGAATAGATTGTCTTATAGAATAGATGATCTTATAGAAGAGAAGGTCTTATAGAAGAGAAGGTCTCATAGAAGAGATGGTCTTATAGAAGAGAAGGTCTTATAGAAGAGATGATCTTATAGAAGAGAAGGTCTTATAGAATAGATGATCTTATAGGAGAGAAGGTCTTATAGAAGAGAAGGTCTCATAAAAGAGATGGTCTTATAGAAGAGAAGGTCTTATAGAAGAGAAGGTCTTATAGAAGAGATGATCTTATAGAAGAGATGATCTTATAGAAGAGAAAGTCTTATAGAAGAGATTGTCTTATAGAATAGATTGTCTTATAGAAGAGAATGTCTTATAGAAGAGGGTGTCTTATAGAAGAGATGGTCTTATAGAAGAGAAGGTCTTATAGAAGAGGGTGTCTTATAGAAGAGAAGGTCTTATATAATAGATTGTCTTATGGAAGAGATGGTCTTATAGAAGAGAAGGTCTTATATAATAGATTGTCTCATGGAAGAGATGGTCTTATAGAAGAGAAGGTCTTATAGAAGTGATGATCTTATAGAAGAGAAGGTATTATAGAAGAGATGGTCTTATAGAAGAAATGATCTTATAGAAGAGAGTCTCTTATAGAAGAGAAAGTCTTATAGAAGAGATGGTCTTATAGAAGAGAAGGTCTTATAGAAGAGATGGTCTTATATAATAGAAGGTCTTATAGAAGATATGGTCTTATGGAAGAGGGTGTCTTATGGAAGAGAATGTCTTATAGAATAGATTGTCTTATAGAGGAGAGGGTCTTATACAGGACATGGTCTTCCTCTTTCCATTTATCATGATTCATGACTATTGATCCACTGCACAGAGCGACTGAGACCTGGGTTGTTTTCTGTGATGCGCAGATGGTCACATCTGTAACCCTACACTGATTAATACTTCAGTATGGCCATGTCAATCAAACATGGTGATTCAATTATGATAAGAGGAACAGGGGAGAGCTGTCTTAAGGAACCCACAACAGATGAGGCCCCCTACAGTACCTCTCCATCTCAACTCCCCAAATCCCCCTGACTTACCTCCGAGTGGATGCGTCCCATGGGACTGGGCCCATTAAACTCCATTATCTGGACAGAGAGAATATGAGGGAACAGTACCATTGATCCAGTAAAGTAGGGTGGGGGGGGGGGGCTAGGCATCCTCTTTTGTCAGATGAAGACAATGGTCTCTGAAGGTCGGTCTAAGGGGTGGAGGGGTTGAGGGAGTGAGTGGGTGAGAGGATGCTTTTGAGGATGCCATTGCTTTGTGTTCAGTTAGTTCAAGCCAACGGCTTTACAGTATATTGACTTCCAGTATGACATAACAACTAGTAAACAAGCAAATTAGTGCTTGTTTGTACTGCATACACCCACGGCTCAGATGGGGCCCCTTCCTTCATCTCAATAGACTGTGAGCCGTGTCTTGCTTCTGGAAATTAATAAACATCCCATTTTTTCCGTGTGGTTCGACTCGAATGAGCTCTGCGGGATGAAAGAGATGTGCAGACGAGGCAGGCCCGGCTCCTATGAGAAGAGAGGAGGAAAGGAGGAGAGAAAAGAGGAAAGGGAGTCGGTGTCTCTGAAGTCCAGCGCGATGGGAGGTCTGATACGGAGGTGAAAGAGAGAGCCAGACAGTAATGGTAACTGGAGTTGATGGGTGAGCTGTAGGCTGATTAGGTCTCTCTTTAAAGAGAAAATGGTTCCTCTTCATTTGACAGACTGGCATAACATTTAACATTTACATTTAAGTCATTTAGCAGACGCTCTTATCCAGAGCGACTGTAGATCAGTGGTTCAAAACTGTGGGGAACCATTGGAACTCAGTCCGGCTTTCAACTTACTCTTGAAAGTTGTAATAGTAGAATACACAAGGTGCAATTTCAAAATTGGGTAGTGAATTATCAGTTTTCCTCTTGTCATAACTTAGACAGCTATTTATAACATGTCAGAAATATGCAGATAAACTAACCCATGTTAGCTAACATTTTTTATCTAGGTTTTTTACCCCATAGATTTTGTAATAACGTTCGAGAAACTCAAATATCACATGAATACACATTAGACATGGCAAAATGTATAGAATTGCATGAAATGTAGCTTCAAAATGGCACGTTTGTCTCTGCATCCCATGAAAAAATGTATTGAATTGCAGGATTTACAGTAAGCTTTAAAACTGGAAGGGGGAGGGTTCAGTCTATCTGCTGAGAGAGAGACAGAGACAGAAAGAATTTACAGCTGTGTGATTTGACCATCACAACATTTAGCTTCAAATAAATCAACATTCCATTGCTGACAGAAACAGTAACTCAGCTGGCAACAACCAGAAGAGTAGTAGAAGAGTGATTGACATCTTACCAGTACAGAATTACCCCTTTCAAACCAGACAGGCCAGTCAATGAAGAGCTCCTTATTGGAATTAAAGAGGGGAACCAATTCAAACTGCCACGATCAATCACTTTTTTACCTTCCAATACGCCCAACATGTCAGAGTCCATCCACTTATTACCAGACTGACTGACCCTAACAACATGATAATCCTGTTAGTGTTTTGACCTTCCCTGGTCTGAGAAGCAGGGCCTGCGCCTAGGGGGTCTAGCATCTCACAGCTATCATGGTCCTCAATAACTAGACTCATAACTCAACAAGAGGGGGGATTATAGGTTTCATTTTAAAAACTTTACTCTTGCTGTACTATTCTATCTATTCTATTATATTCTATACTCCTCAAAACTATTTATATTCTAGCACTGGGTTATGATTGAAGAATATTGTATTTGTGAGGCTCATATTATCTGTCTCTGCAGTTATTCTATGTTGCTCTAAGTAAAAGATATCTCTCCCGCCGCGAGCCAAACTTTACTTTGGAAGTGTTGAGTCTTAACTTCTTTTAAACAATGACCTTCCAGATCCAGCAGCCATACACATCCTTTTGTTGATTCAGTTTAATCTGTCTAAGTGAAGCTGGCATTTGTCTGAACTCCATTCTGCAACCACTGTGGCATGATACAGCCTAGTACGGCAACTGCACTGTCTGCAACCACAGGGCTCTTCAGTGGGTGGTGCGGTCAGCCCAAGCATCACCAAGGCCACACTGCCTGCCCTCCAGGACATCTACAGCACCCGGTGTCATATAAAGGCCAAGAAAATGATCAAGGACTTCAGCCACCTGAGCCACTGCTTGTTCACCCGCTACCATTTGACTCTAGACAAGGCTATCCTATATAACTAACTGTACAAACCTTTTCCATTCATATACATTCCATACTGTCTCTACAGACCATTCACATACATATATACAGTACCAGTCAAAAGTTTGGAAACACCTACTCATTCAAGGGTTTTTCTTTACTTTTAGTATTTTCTACATTGTAGAATAATCACGAAGATATCAAAACTATGAAATGACAAATAGGGAATCATGTAGTAACCAAAAAAGTGTGAAACAAATCAAAATATATTTTATATTTGAGATTCTTCAAAGTAGCCTCCCATTGCCCTGATGTCAGCTTTGCACACTCTTGGCATTATCTCAACCAGCTTCATGAGGTAGTCACCTGGAACACATTTCAATTAACAGGTGTGCCATGTTAAAGTTCATTTCTGGAATTTCTCTCCTTACTGAGTTTGTGACGAGGTAATGGTGGTATAGAGAGGAGAGCTCTATTTGGTAAAAGACCAAGTCCAAATTATTGCAAGAACAGCTCAAATAAGCAAAGAGAAACAACAGTCTGTCGTTACTTTAAGACATGAAGGTCAGTCAATACGGAACATTTCAAGAACTTTGAAAGTTTCTTCAAGTGCAGTCGCAAAAACCATCAATTGCTATGATGAAACTTGCTCTCATGAGGACCGCCACAGGAATGGACTACCCAGAGTTACATTTGCTGCGGAGGATAAGTTAATTACAGTTAACTGCACCTCAGATTGCAACCCAAATAAACACTTCACAGAGTTCAATTAACAGAGAGTGCTTGAATCAGGACTTCATGGTTGAATTGCTGCAAAGAAACCACGACGAAAGGACACCTATAAGATGAAGAGACTAGCTTGTGAAAAGAAACATGAGCAATGGACATTAGACTGGTGGAAATCTGTCCAAAATTGACATTTTTGGTTCTAACTGCTGTGTCTTTGTGAAACGCAGAGTAGGTGAATGGATGATCTCCGCATGTGTGGTTCCCACCGTGAAACATGGAGGAGGAGGTATGATGGTGTGGGGGTGCTTTGCTGGTGACACTGTCTGTGATTTATTTATCTTTTGTTTTTCAACAGGACAATGACCCAAAACACCTCCAGGCTGTGTAAGGTCTATTTGACCAAGAAGGAGAGTGATGGAGTGCTGCATCAGATGACCTGGCCTCCACAATCACCTGACCTCAAACCAATTGTATTACGTTTCAGGTAAGACCCAGATGCAGGCAACATCGAAGTAATAACAGTTTATTAATCAAACAGGGGCAGGCAAAAAGCAGGTCCAGGGCAGACAGAGGTCAGTAATCCAGATAGGTGGGGCAAAGGTACAGGACGGCAGGCAGGTCCAGGGCAGACAGAGGTCAGTAATCCAGATAGGTGGGGCAAAGGTACAGGACGGCAGGCAGGTCCAGGGCAGACAGAGGTCAGTAATCCAGATAGGTGGGGCAAAGGTACAGGACGGCAGGCAGGTCCAGGGCAGACAGAGGTCAGTAATCCAGATAGGTGGGGCAAAGGTACAGGACGGCAGGCAGGTCCAGGGCAGGCAGAGGTCAGTAATCCAGATAGGTGGGGCAAAGGTACAGGACGGCAGGCAGGTCCAGGGCAGGCAGAGGTCAGTAATCCAGATAGGTGGGGCAAAGGTACAGGACGGCAGGCAGGTCCAGGGCAGGCAGAGGTCAGTAATCCAGATAGGTGGGGCAAAGGTACAGGACGGCAGGCAGGTCCAGGGCAGACAGAGGTCAGTAATCCAGATAGGTGGGGCAAAGGTACAGGACGGCAGGCAGGTCCAGGGCAGACAGAGGTCAGTAATCCAGATAGGTGGGGCAAAGGTACAGGACGGCAGGCAGGTCCAGGGCAGACAGAGGTCAGTAATCCAGATAGGTGGGGCAAAGGTACAGGACGGCAGGCAGGTCCAGGGCAGACAGAGGTCAGTAATCCAGATAGGTGGGGCAAAGGTACAGGACGGCAGGCAGGTCCAGGGCAGACAGAGGTCAGTAATCCAGATAGGTGGGGCAAAGGTACAGGACGGCAGGCAGGTCCAGGGCAGGCAGAGGTCAGTAATCCAGATAGGTGGGGCAAAGGTACAGGACGGCAGGCAGATCCAGGGCAGACAGAGGTCAGTAATCCAGATAGGTGGGGCAAAATTACAGGATGGCAGAATGGCCAACACCAGGAAAACTAGGAAACAGGAACAATCGAGAGACAGGAGCAGAGGGAAAACGCTGGTAGGCTTGATGAAACAAACAAAATGGCAACAGACAAACAGAGAACACAGGTATAAATACACAAGAATAATGGGGAAAATGGGCGACACTGGGAAGGGGTGGAGACAATCACAAAGACAGGTGAAAGCTGTCATCAAGTCAAAGGGTGGCTATTTTGAAGAATCTAAAATCTAAAATATATTGTGATTTGTTTGACTTTTTGGTTACTACATGTGCTATTTCATAATTTTGATGTCTTTACAGCTATTTTACAATGTAGAAAATAGTCAACTAAATATATATATACAGGCGTGGCCAAAAGTTTTGAGAATGACACAAATATACATTTTCAATGTTTGCTGCTTCAGTGTCTAGATATTTTTGTCAGATGTTACTATGGAATACTGAAGTATAATTACAAGCATTTCATATGTTTCAAAGGCTTTTATTGACAATTACATGAAGTTGATGCAGAGTCAATATTTGCAGTGTTGACCGTTCTTTTTCAAGAACTCTGCAATCCGCCCTGGCCTGCTGTCAATTAACTTATGGGCCACATCCTGACTGATGGCAGCCCATTCTTGCATATATCAATATCAATATCAATGCTTTGAGTTTGTCAGAATTTGTGGAGTTTTGTTTGTCCACCCGCCTCTTGAGGATTGACCACAAGCTCTCAATGGGATTAATAAGGTCTGGGGAGTTTCCTGGCCTTGTTCCCGAGCCACTTAGTTATAACTTTTGCCTTATGGCAAGGTGCTCCATCATGCTGGAAAGGGCATTGTTCATCACCAAACTGTTCCTGGATGGTTGAGAGAAGTTGCTCTCTGATGATGTGTTGGTACCATTCTTTATTCATGGCTGTGTTCTTAGGCAAAATTGTTAGTGAGCCCACTCACTTGGCTGAGAAGCAACCCCACACATGAATGGTCTCAGGATGCATTACTGTTGGTATGACACAGGATGGATGGTAGCGCTCACCTTGTCTTCTCCGGACAAGCTTTTTTCCGGATGCCCCAAACAATCGGAAAGGGGATTCATCAGAGAACATGACTTTATCCCAGTCCTCAGAAGTCCAATCCCTTTACCTTTTGCAGAATATCAGTCTGTCCCTGATGTTTTTCCTGGAGAGAAGTGGCTTCTTTGCTGCCATTCTTGACACCAGGCCATCCTCCAAAATTCTTCGCCTCAATGTGTGTGCAGATGCACTCACACCTGCCTGCTGCCATTCCTGAGCAAGCTCTGTACTGGTGGTGCCCCGATCCCGCAGCTGAATCACTTTTAGGAGACGGTCCTGGCGCTTGCTGGACCTTCTTGGGCGCCCTGAAGCCTTCTTCAAAACAATTGAACCGCTCTCCTTGAAGTTCTAGATGATCCGATAAATGGCTGAAAGCTGGCAGCAATATCCTTGCCTGTGAAGGCCTTTTTGTGCAAAGCAATGATGACGGCACGTGTTTCCTTGCTGGTAACCACGGTTGACAGATGAAGAACAATGATCCAAGCACCACATGGACCAGTCTGTTTTCAAACTCAATCAGCATGACAGAGTGATCTCCAGCCTTGTCCTCGTCAACACTCACAACTGTGTTAACGAGAGAATCACGGACATGATGTCAGCTGGTCCTTTTGTGGCAGGGCTGTAATGCAGTGGAAATGTTTTTTGGGGATTCAGCTCATTTGCATGGCAAAGACGGACTTTGCAATTAATTTCAATTCATCTGATCACTCTTCATAACAGGCTGGAGTGAATGCAAATTGCCATCATATAAACTGAGGCAGCAGACTTTGTGAAAATTTATATTTGTGTCATTCTCATAACTTTTGGCCACAACTGTATATATTTATTTCTATTCCAGACTCTGACATTGCTCTTTGTAATATTTCTATATTTCTTAATTCCTTTCATACATTTTTGGGGATTTGCGTGTATTGTTTTGCTATGTCAGGTATCACTGTACTGTTGGAGCTCGGAAAATAAGCATTTCGCTACTCCTGCGATTACATCTGCTAAATATGTGTGTGCGATCAATAAAATGATATTTTATTTGGCATGCAGACACTGGCAGATTGACAGTCAAGATACATATTTATTGAGCTGTGAGTCAAATATAAAGGCTCTTCATATCTAAAACACTCACAATGCTGTCATTGAGATGAATTTTCTTTACCTCAAAGTGCTAACGTGTCAACAGTACTTGCAACAATCAGATATGAATCAAATGCATCTATACTGTAAGATTCAAGGTGTTAGAGCTAACTATCATGTTTTCAGCAGCATTTGACTCTAGAGTTAACAACAGTACATGTACTGTACTGTCACTCTAGAGTTAGCCGACATGAACATGATATTAACCAAGGTAAGCTGTTAACAGTCTGACTGCATTTAATACACTGGTTCAGATGAAACAGAGTGACAGTACATGTAATGAAATTAATATTTCAATAATTAATAAAGATCACCTTAAGAGTTCACCTAATTAATAAAATATGTGTTTTTTTAAACCCCCCCCCCGCCATCCCCCTCACCCCCGTCTCTTCCCATCCCATCAGGCTGACAGAGAAGGTCTGGTATTCCCAGTGGGAATGCTGTCTGTTGGCTATAGTGTCTGTCTCGGGCTAGCAACGCTAACCATGCGGCACCGTGTTGGGGCTGGGGGAAGGAGAGAGGGGAGAGAGGGAAAAGAGGGGGTGTGGGCAGGATGGGGGGAAGACAGAGGCAAGGAAGGAGGGGGGTCCCAGTCTGTCATATGATCTATTGACTATCCACTGGCATCTGCCCAGTGGGTTCACAAGCAGCTCATTACAAAGCAACTCTGCTGTGACCCACAGGACCTGGAGAGTGAGGGAGGGAGGCAAAAAGGGAGAGGTGGAAGACAGACGTGAAAAAATAGAGATTAAAGAGGAGAGATGGATGTTGTTAATATAATTTCTTTCATTATATTTTTCTTGTTTTGCTTAATAATTATTCATCTAATTAGTTTTGCTATCATTGATAATGATGTTGTTATTGTTGTGATCATTTGCACTTGCAATGTAAGTTCATTCAATTTTTAACCTAAAATGGAGAATATAGGATAATATATTTCCTCAGAAGCATGAAAATATGAAGAAAGGGAGAAAGTAGATAGAGTCATAGAGAAAGGATAAGAGAAAGGATGAGAGGAGAGAGGAGAGTCATAAAAAGGCAGGTGTGGAGAGAGATGTATTGGAATTAAACAATGAGGAAGAGGTGATGTAAGGATGACTGATGGATGGAGGAACAAAGCGTTCTCAAATGGTTGAAAAATATCCATTGTTTTTCATTGAGAGCCTTTCTCCACATGCGTTGCTGGAAAGCATACGTCAACACAAGTCAAGACAAGCTTCAAACTGTGTTGTCCATCACAAAAGTTTGAGAAAATGTTACTTTTGACGCAATCAATCTCTTTCTCTGGTCCAGTCTCCACCTCTCTGTCTACCTCCCTCTGCTCCCTGTGTCCCCTCTCCTCTCTCTGGTCCAGTCTCCACCTCTCTGTCTACCTCCCTCTGCTCCCTGTGTCCCCTCTCCTCTCTCTGGTCCAGTCTCCACCTCTCTGTCTACCTCCCTCTGCTCCCTGTGTCCCCTCTCCTCTCTCTGGTCCAGTCTCCACCTCTCTGTCTACCTCCCTCTGCTCCCTGTGTCCCCTCTCCTCTCTCTGGTCCAGCCTCCACCTCTCTGTCTACCTCCCTCTGCTGCCTGTGTCCCCCTCCTCTCTCTGGTCCAGTCTCCACCTCTCTGTCTACCTCCCTCTGCTGCCTGTGTCCCCCTCCTCTCTCTGGTCCAGTCTCCACCTCTCTGTCTACCTCCCTCTGCTCCCTGTGTCCCCTCTCCTCTCTCTGGTCCAGTCTCCACCTCTCTGTCTACCTCCCTCTGCTCCCTGTGTCCCCTCTCCTCTCTCTGGTCCAGTCTCCACCTCTCTGTCTACCTCCCTCTGCTCCCTGTGTCCCCTCTCCTCTCTCTGGTCCAGTCTCCACCTCTCTGTCTACCTCCCTCTGCTGCCTGTGTCCCCCCTCCTCTCTCTGGTCCAGTCTCCACCTCTCTGTCTACCTCCCTCTGCTCCCTGTGTCCCCTCTCCTCTCTCTGGTCCAGTCTCCACCTCTCTGTCTACCTCCCTCTGCTCCCTGTGTCCCCTCTCCTCTCTCTGGTCCAGTCTCCACCTCTCTGTCTACCTCCCTCTGCTCCCTGTGTCCCCTCTCCTCTCTCTGGTCCAGTCTCCACCTCTCTGTCTACCTCCCTCTGCTGCCTGTGTCCCCCCTCCTCTCTCTGGTCCAGTCTCCACCTCTCTGTCTACCTCCCTCTGCTCCCTGTGTCCCCTCTCCTCTCTCTGGTCCAGTCTCCACCTCTCTGTCTACCTCCCTCTGCTCCCTGTGTCCCCTCTCCTCTCTCTGGTCCAGTCTCCACCTCTCTGTCTACCTCCCTCTGCTGCCTGTGTCCCCTCTCCTCCCCTCTCTGGTCCAGTCTCCACCTCTCTGTCTACCTCCCTCTGCCGCCTGTGTCCCCTCTCCTCCTCTCTCTGGTCCATATCTCCCTACTCTCTGTCTCCCTCCCCCTGCTCCCCGTCTCCTCTCTTCTCTCTGGTCCTGTCTCCCTCCCTCTGCTCCCATCTCCTCTCCTCTCTGGTCCAGTCTCCCCTTTCTGTCTCACTCCCTCTGCTCCCTGTCTTCCCTCTTCTCTTTCTGGTCCTGTCCCCCCCTCTCTCTGATCCTTTCTCCCTCTCCTCTCTATTCACATCTCTTTCCCTCTCTCTAAGATCCTGTATTTCTCCTCTCTGATCCTGTCTCCCCTCTCCTCTATAAGGCCCTGTATTTCTCCCTCTCTGGATCTTTCCCCTCTTTAAGATCTTGTCTCTCTCTCCCTCTATAAGATCTTGTCTTTCTCTAGTCGCTAATTATTTCTTTCCCTCTCTCAGGTCCTGTCTTTCTCCCTCTCTCAGGTCCTGTCTTTCTCCCTCTCTCAGGTCCTGTCTTTCTCCCTCGCTGGTCCAGTCTCCGATCCCCTCTTTAATATCCTCTCTCTCTCCCTCTTTTTGATCCGGTCTCTCTCCCTTTCTAAGATCTTGTCTTTCTCCTTCTTTAAGATCCTGTCTTTCTCCCTCTCGTCCTTTCTTACTCTGTCTCTAAGATCCTGTCTTTCTCACTCACGAAGGTCCTGTCTTTCTCTCTGGCCCTGTTTCGACTATCTCATATACCTTCTCATTGGTCCTGTCTAGCTCTCCTAACCCTTCTTTCTGATCCTGTGTCCCCTCTCCTCTCTAAGATCCTGTGTTTCTCCTTCTCTAGCAATCTGTTTCCTTCTCTGGTCAGATGCTTTAAGTGACATGAATTATTCAGGCCCGACTGATAGAGGCTGTAGCTCAGTGGCTTTTAAGCTCTTGGAGGGAGTGGTGCAACGCTAAAACAGCTCCCCATGACAAATGAACAATAATGGCATTACACACCATATTGCACCCAGTCCGACACTTTATTATTCCCCCTCCTCTCAGACTAATGAACCACGGCCAACAAATAACCCAGATGAATTGGTAAAAGGTGGAAGGATGCATTTATAACTATGAGGGATGTGTACAATGTTCGGGCCTGGATAATCCTATTGTAAAACACAGGATGGAGTGTCCTAATGAAGAAGGTTCATTAGGGGGAACTATGATGGAGCTTCGATTGTCTACTGACTGACAGGAAGAGAGATAGGCGACTTAGGCTGAGCTGGACTGGCCTGGTTACACACCCTCTTAAAGTACATGTCTCCTTAATTTGTTTGTACAGTGCTGATGAAGGCATGAGCCTGAAACGTGTGCTCCTTCTTGTGTTTTATTTTTATAGCACCTTGCACTTTCACTATTTGTATTCTTTCGAGCTTGGATTAAATTAAGTACATTATTTTAGCATAACGGCCTCCTTGAGTTGTGTTCCATTTCATGGTTGTGAGTGTGACCTTTTTGACCTCTACTGGTTACACATCCACCATAGTTGAACGTTGCCAGAGAGCATTATGTGGAAAGACAATATCAGAGGCAGCACAGCACGGTTCAAGTTAGAACAATAATGTGAAATCGGTAATACAGACAAACAGACAGAGAGATGAACAAGGCTATGGTTCATGGTTCATGGTTCATGGGAAGGGCCGAAATGTTGAAGATTAAGGACATCTGCAGCCCTGGCAAGCTCCCGTGATATATTCCACTCTAGCACCACACCACGAGCTCGTACTCTCCAATTAAGGTGCCACCAACCTCCTGTGCAAAGTACGTTATTCCTGCCCATTATGCAGGCATGATGGATATACAGTACTAGAAAATTGAATTATAAAAAAGTGTTCAACATATTTTATATTCTTCAAAGTAGCCACCTTTTGCACACACTTGGCATTTTGTCAACCAGCTTCATGAGGTAGTCACCTGGAATGATTTTCAATTGACAGGTGTGGAATTTCTTTCCTTCTTAATGCGTTTGAGCCAATCAGTTGTGTTGTGACAAGGTAGGGGTGGTATACAGAAGATAGCCCTATTTGGTAAAAGACCAAGTCCATACTATGGCAAGAACAGCACAAATAAGCAAAGACAAATGACAGTCAATCATTGAATGAGTCGGTGTGTCAAAACTTTTGACTGGTACTGTATCTCAAGTTCGTATTCGGCCCATAATCTTGAGAGTATACTCTTCTCTATATAATCTCCAATACAGCTCCTCATAAAAATCCATAGTGTATACTAGCCTACCAGTTTAGGAGGCTCTGCTATGTGAGGAGGACTGTGCCTGACGAAGACAGATCCTCACCTGGATCAGCTGGCCGCTAAAGCTCTGAAGCTAGAGAGAATTAGTGAGTCATAGTGGACTGCTGTTCTGTTACCCATCAAAGAGAAGAGAAGAGAGAGAGAGAGAGAGAGAGAGAGAGAGAGAGAGAGAGAGAGAGAGAGAGAGAGAGAGAGAGAGAGAGAGAGAGAGAGAGAGGACATATCATTAGTGTATCTCAACACAACCCCAGAACCAGCCTGGCCTCTGACAAACGCCAATCATAATGCTAAAACAAGCTGGGTGCTAGATTGGCTTATACTGCATGGTGCTTTTTTTCTAGGTCTCTAAGAGGTTTACATTGTCAGCAGGGTAACTCATTATTATGGCCTGCCTCCCTTCACCACACTCCTCTGAACTCAGCATGTACCGTATGCACTAAAGAGAGAGAGGGAGACAGAGAGAGAGAGAGGGAGAGAGCGAGAGGAGCAGCCCCATGGTTATACCACCACCAGCCCAGACACATAGCTTCTACAAGACCAGATCAACCAGTGCAGGACCCAGCTGAAGAACTCTGTCCAGGAGCTGATAGAGAGTCTTACCACAGCGCTTGAGGAGGTAAAGGCCACCATGAGGAGAGAGATGGTGCAGGTAAAGGAGATGGCAAAGGAGCTGCCTGTCATCAAGAGGGTGCTACAGCACAGAGAACAGACTGTAGAGACTCCCAGAGAGAAGCTGCAGCCCCTCACCACCCCTAACAACCCCACTGACCCACCTTTACCCTCAACACCCTCATACCGACAACCCTTTACCCACACCCCCATTCAACAAGGAGGCTCACATGGGGACACCTACTACAGAGAGAAGCTCTCTGGCACCCCCTAATACACCCACACACCCCTTCTTGTACACAGGCCCTGTGTACTCCAGCCCCAGAACGTAAACCCACTACTCTGGTAAAACCCACTACTCTGGTAAAACCCACTGAGGTGGCCATCCTCGTTGAATCAAATGGGAAATTCATCCAAGAGGATAGAGTCTTCCCCCACCACAAGGTGTCCAAAATATGGTGCCCAAAAATGCCGGATGCACTCCACATCCTGTCCCAGCCTGATTTTGGCACACCAGGCCACATTATTATTCACACCGGCACCAGCAACCTGCGAGAGGAGCAGGAGAGAGTAGGCAGCCTGGTCAAAATTTCCGGTCACAACTTGCAGGCTTGTTTTCGAATTGCTGTGCGTTTTGTTGCCAACGTATTTTGCTACCTGACAACTTTACGGGTTTCACTTTTTAATTACCGTTCATATATTTATTTATTTTTTCCTCAACTTTTTCACTCCGGACGCTTTATCTGGACACGATTCGTCAGGACCTCCAACAGCCGAAGCTAAGTAGTAACATTAACATGATGCCTTCTAATTGCAGCCGCTGTGCTCGCCTTACGGCGAGGATAGCTGTACTGCAAGCCCAGCTTCAGACGCAATCGTTAGGCAAGGGTAATTTCAGTGTAGGAAAGGATGAAACAGCGTCTGTGCCACCAGTAAGTACAGATAGTAGTATAAATCCCCTGGCACAGTCCCCGCAGCCGGACAACTTTCTCACGGTTTCTGGAAGGAAATGCTGTAGGAACGCTCAACCGGTGTCGCTCATTCAGCAGACAGAAACTTTCAACCGGTTCTCCCCATTAAGCAGCGGGTCGGTGTCAGAGGCCGAGTCTTCTCTGGTCTCTACTCCTCCCGTTACGGGGTCTGAGACGCCGAAGCTTCCCACCATTAGCTCTGACAAATTGAAAACTCTAGTCATTGGCGACTCCATTACCCGCAGTATTAGACTTAAAGCGAATCATCCAGCGATCATACACTGTTTACCCGGGGCAGGGCTACCGACGTTAAGGCTAATCTGAAGATGGTGCTGGCTAAAGCTAAAACTGGCGAGTGTAGAGAGTATAGAGATATTGTTATCCACGTCGGCACCAACGATGTTAGGATGAAACAGTCAGAGATCACCAAGCGCAACATAGCTTCTGCGTGCATATCAGCTAGAAAGATGTGTCGGCATCGAGTAATTGTCTCTGGCCCCCTCCCAGTTAGGGGGTGATGAGCTCTACAGCAGAGTCTCACAACTCAATCGCTGGTTGAAAACTGTTTTCTGCCCCTCCCAAAAGATAGAATTTGTAGATAATTGGCCCTCTTTCTGGGACTCACCCACAAACAGGACCAAGCCTGACCTGCTGAGGAGTGACGGACTCCATCCTAGCTGGAGGGGTGCTCTCATCTTATCTGCCAACATAGACAGGGCTCTAACTCCTCTAGCTCCACAATGAAATAGGGTGCAGGCCAGGCAGCAGGCTATTAGCCAGCCTGCCAGCATAGTGGAGTCTGCCACTAGCATAGTCAGTGTAGTCAGCTCAGCTATCACCATTGAGACCGTGTCTGTGCCTCGACCTAGGTTGGGCAAAACTAAACATGGCGGTGTTCGCCTTAGCAATCTCACTAGGATAAAGACCACCTCCATTCCTGTCATTACTGAAAGAGATCATGATACCTCACATCTCAAAATAGGGCTACTTAATGTTAGATCCCTTACTTCAAAGGCAATTATAGTCAATGAACTAATCACTGATCATAATCTTGATGTGATTGGCCTGACTGAAACATGGCTTAAGCCTGATGAATTTACTGTGTTAAATGAGGCCTCACCTCCTGGCTACACTAGTGACCATATCCCCGTGCATCCCGCAAAGGCGGAGGTGTTGCTAACATTTACGATAGCAAATTTCAATTTACAAAAAAAAAAAAATGACGTTTTCGTCTTTTGAGCTTCTAGTCATGAAATCTATGCAGCCTACTCAATCACTTTTTATAGCTACTGTTTACAGGCCTCCTGGGCCATATACAGCGTTTCTCACTGAGTTCCCTGAATTCCTATCAGACCTTGTAGTCATTGCAGATAATATTCTAATCTTTGGTGACTTTAATATTCACATGGAAAAGTCCACAGACCCACTCCAAAAGGCTTTTGGAGCCATCATCGACTCAGTGGGTTTTGTCCAACATGTCTCTGGACCCACTCACTGTCACAGTCATACGCTGGACCTAGTTTTGTCCCATGGAATAAATGTTGTGGATCTTAATGTTTTTCCTCATAATCCTGACTATCGGACCACCATTTTATTACGTTTGCAACAAATAATCTGCTCAGACCCCAACCAAGGAGCATCAAAAGTCGTGCTATAAATTCACAGACAATACAAAGATTCCTTGATGCCCTTCCAGACTCCCTCTGCCTACCCAAGGACACCAGAGGACAAAAATCAGTTAACCACCTAACTGAGGATCTCGATTTAACCTTGCGCAATACCCTAGATGCAGTTGTACCCCTAAAAACGAAAAACATTTCTCATAAGAAACTAGCTCCCTGGTACACAGAAAATACCCAAGCTCTGAAGCAGGCTTCCAGAAAATTGGAACGGAAATGGCGCCACACCAAACTGGAAGTCTTCCGACTAGCTTGGAAAGACGGTACCGTGCAGTACCAAAGAGCCCTTACTGCTGCTCGATCATCCTATTTTTCTAACTTAATTGAGGAAAATAAGAACAATCCGAAATTCCTTTTTGATACTGTCGCAAAGCTAACTAAAAAGCAGCATTCCCCAAGAGAGGAAAGCAAATTACAGACTCCTCTTTAAACCTGTGTATTCCTCCAAACCTCAGTTGTCCTGAGTCTGCACAACTCTGCCAGGACCGAGGATCAAGAGAGACGCTCAAGTGTTTTAGTACTATATCTCTTGACACAATGATGAAAATAATCATGGCCTCTAAACCTTCAAGCTGCATGCTGGACCCTATAATAATAATAATAATAATAATATAATAATAATAATATAATATACCCTATTCCAACTAAACTACTGAAAGAGCTGCTTCCTGTGCTTGGCCATCCTATGTTGAACATAATAAACGGCTCTCTATCCACTGGATGTGTACCAAACTCACTAAAAGTGGCAGTAATAAAGCCTCTCTTGAAAAAGCCAAACCTTGACCCAGAAAATATAAAAAAACTATCGGCCTATATCGAATCTTCCATTCCTCTCAAAGATTTTAGAGAAGGCTGTTGCGCAGCAACTCACTGCCTTCCTGAAGACAAACAATGTATACGAAATGCTTCAGTCTGGTTTTAGACCCCATCATAGCACTGAGACGGCACTTGTGAAGGTGGTAAATGACATTTTAATGGCATCGGACCGAGGCTCTGCATCTGTCCTCGTGCTCCTAGACCTTAGTGCTGCTTTTGATACCATCGATCACCACATTCTTTTGGAGAGATTGGAAACCCAAATTGGTCTACACGGACATGTTCTGGCCTGGTTTAGGTCTTATCTGTCGGAAAGATATCAGTTTGTCTCTGTGAATGGTTTGTCCTCTGACAAATCAACTGTACTTTTCGGTGTTCCTCAAGGTTCTGTTTTAGGACCACTATTGTTTTCACTATATATTTTACCTCTTGGGGATGTTATTCGAAAACATAATGTAAACTTTCACTGCTATGCGGATGACACACAGCTGTACATTTCAATGAAACATGGTGAAGCCCCAAAATTGCCCTCGCTAGAAGCATGTGTTTCAGACATAAGGAAGTGGATGGCTGCAAACTTTCTACTATTAAACTCGGACAAAACAGAGATGCTTGTTCTAGGTCCCAAAAAACAAAGAGATCTTCTGTTGAATCTGACAATTAATCTTAATGGTTGTACAGTCGTCTCAAATAAAACTGTGAAGGACCTCGGCGTTACTCTGGACCCTGATCTCTCTTTTGAAGAACATATCAAGACCATTTCGAGGACAGCTTTTTTCCATCTACGTAACATTGCAAAAATCAGAAACTTTCTGTCCAAAAATGATGCAGAAAAATTAATCCATGCTTTTGTCACTTCTAGGTTAGACTACTGCAATGCTCTATTTTCCGGCTACCCGGATAAAGCACTAAATAAACTTCAGTTAGTGCTAAATACAGCTGCTAGAATCCTGACTAGAACCAAAAAATTTGATCATATTACTCCAGTGCTAGCCTCTCTACACTGGCTTCCTGTCAAAGCAAGGGCTGATTTCAAGGTTTTACTGCTAACCTACAAAGCATTACATGGGCTTGCTCCTACCTACCTCTCTGATTTGGTCCTGCCGTACATACCTACACGTACGCTACGGTCACAAGACGCAGGCCTCCTAATTGTCCCTAGAATTTCTAAGCAAACAGCTGGAGGCAGGGCTTTCTCCTATAGAGCTCCATTTTTATGGAACGGTCTGCCTACCCATGTCAGAGACGCAAACTCGGTCTCAACCTTTAAGTCTTTACTGAAGACTCATCTCTTCAGTGGGTCATATGATTGAGTGTAGTCTGGCCCAGGAGTGGGAAGGTGAACGGAAAGGCTCTGGAGCAACGAACCGCACTTGCTGTTTTTGCATGGCCGGTTCCCCTCTTTCCACTGAGATTCTCTGCCTCTAACCCTGTTACGGGGCTGAGTCACTGGCTTGCTGGGGCTCTCTCGTGCCGTCCCTGGGGGGTGCGTCACCTGGGTGGGTTGATTCACTGTTGTGGTCGGCCTGTCTGGGTTGCCCCCCCCCCTTGGGTTGTACCGTGGCGGAGATCTTTGTGGGCTATACTCGGCCTTGTCTCAGGATGGTAAGTTGGTGGTTGAAGATATCCCTCTAGTGGTGTGGGGGCTGTGCTTTGGCAAAGTGGGTGGGGTTATATCCTTCCTGTTTGGCCCTGTCTGGGGGTGTCCTCGGATGGGGCCACAGTGTCTCCTGACCCCTCCTGTCTCAGCCTCCAGTATTTATGCTGCAGTAGTTTATGTGTCGGGGGGCTAGGGTCAGTTTGTTATATCTGGAGTACTTCTCCTGTCCTATTCGGTGTCCTGTGTGAATCTAAGTGTGCGTTCTCTAATTCTCTCCTTCTCTCTTTCTTTCTCTCTCTCGGAGGACCTGAGCCCTAGGACCATGCCCCAGGACTACCTGACATGATGACTCCTTGCTGTCCCCAGTCCACCTGGCCATGCTGCTGCTCCAGTTTCAACTGGCCTGGGCCCTAGGACCATGTCCCAGGACTACCTGACATGAGGACTCCTTGCTGTCCCCAGTCCACCTGGCCATGCTGCTGCTCCAGTTTCAACTGTTCTGCCTTACTATTATTCAACCATGCTGGTCATTTATGAACATTTGAACATCTTGGCCACGTTCTGTTATAATCTCCACCCGGCACAGCCAGAAGAGGACTGGCCACCCCACATATGCTCTCTCTAATTCTCTCTTTCTTTCTCTCTCTCGGAGGACCTGAGCCCTAGGACCGTGCCCCAGGACTACCTGACATGATGGCTCCTTGCTGTCCCCAGTCCACCTGACTGTGCTGCTGCTCCAGTTTCAACTGTTCTGCCTTATTATTATTCGACCATGCTGGTCATTTATGAACATTTGAACATCTTGGTCATGTTCTGTTATAATCTCTACCCGGCACAGCCAGAAGAGGACTGGCCACCCCACATAGCCCGGTTCCTCTCTAGGTTTCTTCCTAGGTTTTGGCCTTTCTAGGGAGTTTTTCCTAGCCACCGTGCTTTTACACCTGCATTGTTTGCTGTTTGGGGTTTTAGGCTGGGTTTCTGTACAGCACTTTGAGATATCAGCTGATGTACGAAGGGCTATATAAATACATTTGATTTGATTTGATTTGAACTGAGTAGCAGAGAGGGCCTCTGAGCAGTTCCCCAACTCCCACATCACCATCTCCACTCTGCTGCCCCGCAAAGACTTGCATCCCCGTACCATTCAGAAAGCCAACGTTGACATCACCAGAGCGTGTGGCCTACCCCGAACGTACACGTTGCTCACCACCCAACAATCACCCCAGAGTACCTGCACAACCACTCCCACCTAAGGAAGCAGACAGTACAGATGTCTGCCAAGTCTCTAAAGGACGTGGCACTTGGTAGACAAACACCCCATGGCGCACTGGACAGAGGACCACCCAGAGACCCCTAACAGACCACTGCACCACCAAGGAGCCCCAGGCCCCTTCAACGCCCCACCAGACCCAGTGCACCCCACAGGCCCCACCCACCACCAGAGCATCACCACCTCCATCAGCGCAGCCAGACTGGGCACCGCCTACTACCCCACACCAGACCACTACCCCTACCAGACCAGAGAGGAAGCACCCGGCTCAGACCTGGCCCCCTCCACTCCACAGGGCCCAACAGCAGGACCAGCGCAGCTATCAGAGGACAGCAGAACCCTGTAGGCTTGAGTGAGATTAAACAGCTCCTCCAATACACACGGACGCATGCACACACACACACACACACACACACACACACACACACACACACACACACACACACACACACACACACACACACACACACACACACACACACACACACACACACACACACACACACACACACACACACACCTATTGTGCTAAAAATGTACTTGTTCATTGAATAGGAATATAAATATATATATATATAACATAAAAATATTTACTGTTATCCTGTTTATCTTACTCTTAACAATTTATTAGTTAGTAGTTACTGTATTTCTTACTGTGCTATTCTTTCTTTTTGCAACATTAAATCACTATCAGTTAGCATGTGGAACATTCAGGGCCTAAACTCATCAACCTTTGGACTGAAGAGTTTAGCACTGGAGTTCAACAAAAATTGTAACGATGTTGACGTCATCATTCTGCAGGAGACATGGTGAAAGGCTGACATTGTCACTCACTGCCCCACAGGCTACAGAGAGGTAATTGTGCCGTCACAGAAACACAGCTCTGTCAATAGAGGCAGAGACTCTGGAGGATTAATCGTTTGGTACAAATCCGAACTACAAAATCTAATTGAACCCCTCAAAATTGGTAAATATCACATTTGGTTAAAATGGAAAAAATAACTTGTACTGACAGAAAAATACGTGTTCCTTTGCGCAATATATACCCCCCAGAATCCCCAAATTACTCAGAGGAGATCTTCCCCACCCTTGAGGTAGCGACGTGCCATTTACAGGCCCAGGGAAATGTGCTCATCTGTGGGGACGAAAATGAGTGCACAGGACCCCTACCTGATCTAACGACCACAAGGGGGGACAGCTTTATTACAGGCCATACTGTTTCTAACTATCTTCATCTCCCCCATAGAAACAATAGTGACAGCACCATCAACAACAACAGAAGGGATCTGTTGCAGCTGTCAAATCCAATGGTAAGGTAAGGGGGGACTCGTTGGGGAGATTCACCTACTGCTCACCTCTTGGCCACAGCACAGTAGACTATATGATCACAGACATTGACCCCTTCTCTCTCAGCTCATTCACTAACACCACTAGCCACTAACACCTCTGTCTGATCACAGCCAAATGACGATGTTCCACAAAAGAACAGACATGGAAACAACCACACATTCACAGTCCAGTAAGCTGTAGAACATCAGAAATTAATTCAGATGGGCCCAAAACAGCACAGAAGAATACCAGAAAGCAACCGGTAACCAAAATATCCAAACACTGTTATATAACTTTCTGGATACCACATTCACTTGCAGTAAAGAAGGCATCAATCTAGCAGTACAAAACATCAACTATATATTCAGACCAACGGCAAAAGAAGCACAACTGAAATTGATCAAAAACAAAACAAAAAAGACCACAGATGACAACTGGTTTGATGCAGATTGTACAATTACAAGGAATAAACTTAGAACACCATCCAACCAAAAGCACAGCGAACCAAATAATGGTGAATTACGCCTTCATTACTGTGAGACTTTAAAACTCTGTAAACGTACACTGAGAAGCAAAAAGCACAGTTCAACGGCAAGCAGCTGACACTAATTGAGGAATCCATAAACACAAACAAATTCTTGAAAAATTGGAGAAAGATTTAAAAAAATAAAAACAAGAGGTATTAGCGATACAAAATGGTGACATATGGACAACCCATTTTAAAACACTCTACAACACTGTTCAAATTGACACAAACACAGAACATCTAAAATACAGTGACCCTCTCTCATTACCAAGCCCTGCAACGTCAAGAGCTGAGCAAAGACAAGAGTCCCCTCATCCAGCTGGTCCTGGAGCTGAGTTCACAAACCTGTTCTACCAACACACTGAAGTCCCAGGACCAGAACATCCAATCAATCAGAATAAAACAAATTACAACAGAGTCAAAACAAAACGTCATTGCTTATTGGGAAACACAAACACAAGCACAAAGCAAAATGCAGTGCTATCTGGCCATGAATCGACAGTACACCGTGGCTAACTATTTGACCATGGTTACTGATCAAAACCTTAGAAAAACCTTGACAAAGTACAGGCAGTGAGCACAGCCTTGCCATTGAGAAGGGTAGACACAGGAAAACCTGGCTTCCTGTAGAGGAAAGGCTGTGCAACCACTGCACAACAGCAGAACCTGAGACAGAGCTGCATTTCCTGACAAAATGTAAAAAAATATATAAAACAATTAGAGAGTGTCATGTCCCCAAATTTGAAACCATTATTCAAGGTTTCAAAGACCTCTCTGATGAGAATAGGCTACCCGTCCTGTTGGGGGAGGACGCAGAGAGGACGCTGTGGGTTGGCAGCGCACTACATTGCTGCCTGCCATAAGATGAGGGACAGTATCTGACAGACCAACCAACCTGCACATCAATCAATCAAATGTATTTATAAAGCCCTTCTTACATCAGCTGATGTCACAAAGTGCTATACAGAAAACCAGCCTAAAACCCCAAACAGCAAGCAATGCAAGTGTAGAAGCATGGTGGCTAGGAAAAACTCCCTAGAAAGGCCAAAACCTAAGAAGAGACCCAGTCCTCTAATGGCCGTGTCGGGTGGAGATTATAACAGAGCGTGGCGAAGATGTTAAAATGTTCATTGATGACCAGCAGGGTCAAATAATAATAATCATAGTGGTTGTCGAGGGTCCACAGGTCAGCACCTCAGCAGTAAATATCAGTTGGCTTTTCATAGCCGATCATTCAGAGTGTCTCTACCGCTGCTGCTGTCTCTAGAGAGTTGAAAACAGCAGGTTTGAGACAAGTAGCATGTCCGGTGAACAGGTCAGGGTTCCATAGCCGCAGGCAGAACAGTTGAAACTGGAGCAGCAGCACGGCCAGGTGGACTGGGGGCAGCAAGGAGTCATCAGGCCAGGTAGTCCTGAGGCATGGTCCTAGGGCTCAGGTCCCCCAAGAGAGAGAAAAAAAGAAAGAAAGAGAGAAAGAGAGAGAATTAGAGAGAGCATACTTAAATTCACACAGGGCATCTGATAAGACAGCAGAAGTACTCCAGATATAACAGACCGACCCTAGCCCCCTGACACATAAACTACTGCAGCATAAATACTGGAGGCTGAGACAGGAGGGGTCTGGAGACACTGTGGCCCCATCCAACATGTCCTCTATGCCTATTTTTATTGTTGGATGTATGGCTATTTTGACCCTTGGTCATTGTTGTTACTGTTGTCCCGTTGACAATTTTGATTCTTATTATTTTTATATTGTAAATATCCAAAGTAATCTTTGGCAATATGTACATTGTTTACATCATTCCAATAAAGGAAATTGAATTGAGAGAGAGAGAGAGAGAGAGAGAGAGAGAGAGAGAGAGAGAGAGAGAGAGAGAGAGAGACCACAATATGTACATTGTTACGTCATGCCAATAAAGCAAATTGAATTGAGAGAGAGAGATATAGAGATATAGAGATACCACAAAAGCTTTCAACTCTTAACTGATATAACATGTTGTTTTCAAGGCTGTGCAATACCTGCATCTAGCTTACGCAATAGTTGATACACTGTTTCAAGGTTATTCCAAACACGCTACCACTCCTGACCTCCAGCCTATCATACAGTAGATTACACATAATTATCTACATGCATGCACATCTAGCCGTTGTTCTATCCAGTATCCTTGGTCTACTATGTCTGTCTACAGCTCAGCTCCTAACCCCCACCAGGACCTACTGTTCTGTACTCTTCATCTACACAGCTCCACATCTTTAACATCGCATAACATAGTTTTCTTCTCTCTAAGCTCCTCTGCTTCTTTATGCATTCATGTTATGGCCCACATGAACCAGGGAGCCTTGCTTGGCTGTTTGGGGTTACTGAGTATGTACGATGCACCAGATGTGTGTTTTGATAAGTGTTGTGATAATCAACGGAATCAACCAGGTACTCTAACCTCCTCTGCCTTTCAATCAACTCCAGAATGCATTGAAGAAGAGGATGAATGCTTCCCAAATGGAACTCTATTCATTATATAGCGCACTACCTTTGTGTGGAAAAGTAGTACATTATAAAGGGAATGGGGTACCATTTGGACGCTGAAGATGAATTCACTGCAGAGAGTGGACTTTGACTCCAGTCAAAGTATGGACAGCCCCTGGGTAGATGCATCATACAAGCCTTGTGTCAGAAGCACAGATAAATCAGGTTGTCAAAAATGCTTTGTGTGTTTTCTTCATGTCATCTATCTTTTAATGGCTGCAGGAAAGAAACACTGCGATTTTAACCCCCTTGGAAATGAATTCATTCAACGCAACAGCAGCCATGTGTTCCAATTTACTCCTTGGTGTGTGTGATACAAATGCCTGCCAGTGGAGTGCATTTGCAAAATGAACAGGTCAAGCTGATTTAACATAAATAATAATTTCAGTGGAGCAGTGGGTGGGGGGTTTTGGCAGTAATCTCATACCCTATGGATGGGCTCTCATTATTGATGGCTAAATAATCATTTGGATTTGAGGCCAAACAAAATCTAAGACACAGCATAGTAGTCTACATGATGACAATATCAATCAATGAAAATCTGTCATAACATGACCATAATAAATACTCTGCCTAAATAACTTAGTTTAGTTTAAAGGAGCTTCATGTCTCTATAGCTCGATCCACAGAGAGGGGCAAAACATTGGCACTATCGCACTTCATCCTGGTCTCATAGACTAGCCGTAACATAGTAAATGTAAATCTGGTACACTCAAATGAATATGATGGGTTATGTTTGGTATGGTTACATAAGACAAATGGTTACTTAAGGCAAAAATTAAAGTAGGGTGGTTGGTCGGGCTGGTTGGTTGGATGGATAGGTGGGTGGGCATATAATGCAAACATCGAGCAACCAAAACAAAGTTTCATCAATTACAATTTTTTAGCTAATAACTTTTCAACTACTTACTTACTTTTTAGCTACTTTGCAACCACTTAGCATGTTAGCTAACCCTTCCCCCAACCTTAACCATTTTAGCTAACCCTTCAAGCTAAGTTCTAAACTTAACCTTAACTCCTAACCCCCTAGCCTAGCTAACATTAGCCAGCTAGCTACCATTAGCCATCTAGGTAGAATTTTTGACATATACATTTAGAAAATTCGTATCATATTGTACATTTTGCTAAATCGTAACATATTGTACATTTAACAAATGTGTAACGTATAATATGAATTGTAAATCATAAAACATATCATATTAAATTTAATGTCTGGGATTTACCTACAGAATAATAATACAAAATGCTCTGAGACCAGGTTGAGCACTCTGGTAGATTAAATCAGACAAAGTGTGTGTTGAGTTGTCCCTAGACAGGTACAGTTGTAATGTGATATGCTACCTGGTGTTGTGAACATCTGCTTCTGTTTTCCCCTGTGGAGCTCACAGAGCATCTGTTCTGAGGAGGTGGGACATGTTGGCTGGTTAGGGTTGTCTTTCGGGTTGTCACATTGTGTAATTACTTCTATGTTAGACTGTGTCCTTGTGTGGAGACTTCTATGTTAGACTGTGTCCTTGTGTGGAGACTTCTATGTTAGACTGTGTCCTTGTGTGGAGACTTCTATGTTAGACTGTGTCTCTGTGTGGAGACTTCTATGTTAGACTGTGTCTCTGTGTGGAGACTTCTATGTTAGACTGTGTCCCTGTGTGGAGACATCTATGTTAGACTGTGTCTCTGTGTGGAGACTTCTATGTTTGACTGTGTCTCTGTGTGGAGACTTCTATGTTAGACTGTGTCCCTGTGTGGAGACTTCTATGTTAGACTGTGTCTCTGTGTGGACACTTCTATGTTAGACTGTGTCCCTGTGTGGAGACTTCTATGTTAGACTGTGTCCCTGTGTGGAGACATCTATGTTAGACTGTGTCCCTGTGTGGAGACTTCTATGTTAGACTGTGTCCCTGTGTGGAGACTTCTATGTTAGACTGTGTCCCTGTGTGGAGACTTCTATGTTAGACTGTGTCCCTGTGTGGAGACTTCTATGTTAGACTGTGTCCCTGTGTGGAGACATCTATGTTAGACTGTGTCCCTGTGTGGAGACTTCTATGTTAGACTGTGTCTCTGTGTGGAGACTTCTATGTTAGACTGTGTCCCTGTGTGGAGACTTCTATGTTAGACTGTGTCCCTGTGTGGAGACATCTATGTTAGACTGTGTCCCTGTGTGGAGACTTCTATGTTAGACTGTGTCCCTGTGTGGAGACTTCTATGTTAGACTGTGTCCCTGTGTGGAGACATCTATGTTAGACTGTGTCCGTTTGTCGGGATTTCTATGTTAGACTGTGTCCCTGTATGGAAACTTACTTATGTTAAACTGTGTGGATGTATAGAGATTACTATGTTAGACTGTGTCCCTGTGTGGAAACGTACGTATGTTAGACTGTGTGGATGTATAGATTTCTATGTTAGACTGTGTGGATGTATAGATTTCTATGTTAGACTGTGGGAATTTGATTTGATTTAGTGTAGGTTCTGTCAGCACCAGCCATGGATACGTTCACTAATGGCTTTTATGGGTGACGTTTATGTGACAGTCGGGGATGGAGAGAGGAAGAGGTATGTCGCTCTCTTTAGAAAGCCAGCATGGCGGCGTGGTTAGGGCATCAATATTTAGTAGCCTTGCGGGGGTCAAGGCAGGCAGAATGTATTCAGCACTATTTAATAAAGCATGCCATCGGCCGGCTCCAGCTCTCCCTCTCTCTTTCAGCCTGCCAGCTGATTGATTGTTGTGCTGCTTGTATTAATCTCGCCAGTGTTTTTGTGTTTGTCGTCGGTGTGGAGGGATAGCAGTAGCCTTGCTAGTTTAATAGGAATGGTGAATAAAAGGGTGAACTCTATGAGTGACGAGGCACCCAGGAAGTGATCTAATGCAGGGACTTTTCTACAAATGGTGTAATCCACTGTAGGCCTACGGAAATCAGAAGATAAATCAGTAAATTAAACGTATGGTAGGGCTAAAACTAAACTGGGCCAGGGTCCAATAGTGGTAAACTTTGATGCTAAATCTGGACTGATCCTAAAAATATACCAAGCTCCAAGTATTTACACATACCTGTATAGTATTAAAAACAACTTATACTGAACAAAAAATATAAACGGAACATGCAACAATTTCAATGATTTTACTGAGTTACAGTTCATATAAGGAAATCAGTCCATTTAAATACATTCATTAGGCCCTAATCTATGGATTTCACATGACTGGGCAGAGGCACAGCCAAGGGTGGGCCTGGGAGGACATAGGCCCAACCATTTGGGAGCCAGGCCCAGCCAATCAGAATTGGTTTTTTTACCAACAAAAGGGGTTTATTAGAGACAGAAATACTCCTCAGTTTCATCAGCTGTCTGGGAGGCTGGTCTCAGACGATGCCGCAGGTGAAGAAGCCGGATGTGGAGGTCCTGGGATGGCGTGGTTATACATGGTCTGCGGTTCTGAGATCGGTGCCAAATTCTCTAAAACGATGTTGGAGGCGGTTTATGGTAGAGAAATTAACAAATTCTCTGGCAACAGTTCTGGTGGACAATCCTGCAGTCAGCATGCCAATTGCACGCTCCCTCAAAATTTGAGACATCTGTGGCATTGTGTTGTGTGACAAAACTGCACATTTTAGAGTGCCTTTTTATTTCCCCCTGCACAAGGTGCATCTGTGTAATGATAATGCTGATTAATCAGCTTCTTTAACAGAGATGTAAACAAATGTGAGCCCAAAATTGGAGTGTCACGGTTGTGTGGAGAGACGGACCAAGACACAGCGTGATTAAAGTTCCACATATTTATTTACGCGAAACTTCCAAACAAAAAGAAACAAACAACGGACCGTGACATTAGAGGTGCCACATGCACTAACTCAAAACAAGATCCCACAAAACACAGTGGGGAAATGGCTGCCTAAATATGATCCCCAACCAGAGATAACGATAAACAGCTGCCTCTGATTGGGAACCATACCAGGCTAACATAGAAATAAAACACCTAGATAGGAACACCCCCCCCCCCATCCCCCGAGTCACACCCCGACCTAACCAAATTAGAGAATAAAAAGTCTCTCTATGGTCAGGGCGTGACAGTGACCCCCCAAAGGTTCGGACTCTGGCCGCAAAACCTGAAACCAACTGGGGAGGGTAGGGGGGTGACTAGTGTTGGTGGTGGCTCCGGTGCGGGTCTTTGCCCTTTCCCAGACCACGGGTCCTGCCATGGAGCCGGGTAGAACGGCGTGCCCTGACTGGGCATTGGCGCAGAGGGCCCCGGCCATGGAGCTGGGTTGGACGCCGCACCCGGCGTGGGCACCGGCACCGAGGAAGGCTCCGGCCATGGATCGGGACTGGCCCCCTTGCCTGGGCATCGGCGCAGAGGAAGGCTCCGGCCTTGGAGCGGGACTGGACGCCGTGTCTGGACGCCGGCCTGGACTGGGCACCGACACAGAGGAAGGCTCCTGCCATGGAGCAGGACTGGACGCCGTGCCTGGACTGGATATCGGCGCAGAGGAAGGCTCCTGCCATGGAGCGGGACTGGCCCCCATGCCTGGAAGCTCCGGACCGTTGACCGTCGTAGGACGTCCCGGAACGTTGACCGTCACAGGAGGTTCCAGATCGTGGACCGTCGCAGGAGGTTCCGGATCGTGGACCGTCGCAGGAGGTTCCGGACCGGGAACCGTAGCTGGAAGCTCCTGACCAAGGACCGTCGATGGCAGCTTTGGCCCGGGAATGGTCCGGCACAGGTGGCACCGGACTGGTGACACGCACTTCAGGGTGAGTGCGAGAAGCAGGCACAGGACAAACCGGACTGGGGAGGCGCACTGGAGGCCTGATGCATAGAGCCGGCACAAATTGTACCGAACGATGACACACTTCGCACGGCGAGTGCGGGGAACTGGCACAGGACGTACTGGGCTGTGAAGGCGCACTGGAGACTTGGTGCGTAGAGCTGGCACAGATGGTGCCGGGCTGAGAAGGTGCTTTTCAGCGCGCCTGCGCTGCAGCATACTCCTTGCCAAAACCTCTCTCCGGTGTCTCTCATTACCTTCCTCTATCGACTCCCACACAGGCTCTGGCCCTCTCCGCTGCTCAACTGCTAGCTCCGGCGCCCACCCCGTGTGCCACTCCCCAAAAACAATTTGAGCTGTCCTTTGGGCTCTCTCTGTAGCCGCGAACCCCGGCATCGTCGCTGTCCTCCCTTCTCTCCCTGCGTCTGCTTCCAAGGAAGGCTTTCGTGTCCTGACATGATTTCCTCCCAAGTCCATGTTGTCTTCTCCTCCTTCATCTCCTCCCAAGGCCAGGATATCTTCTCCTCCTGGGCACGCTGCTTGGTCCTGTTGTGGTGGGATCTTCTGTCACGGTTGTGTGGAGAGACGGACCAAGGCGCAGCGTGATTAAAGTTCCACATATTTATTTATGCGAACCTTCCAAACAAAAAGAAACAAACAACGAACCGTGACATTAGAGGTGCCACATGCACTAACTCAAAACAAGATCCCACAAAACACAGTGGGGAAATGGCTGCCTAAATATGATCCCCAATCAGAGGCAACAATAAACAGCTGCCTCTGATTGGGAACCATACCAGGCCAACATAGAAATAAAACACTTAGATAGGAACACTCCCCCTAGTCACACCCCGACCTAACCAAAACAGAGAATAAAAAGGCTGTCTATGGTCAGGGCGTGACATGGAGAGAGAAAACCTTTTTGTGAATATGGAAAATTCCTGGGATTTCTGAGCTTTTATTTGAGCTCATGAAACATGGGATCAATACTTTACATGTTGCGTTTATATTTTTGTCCAGTATACAGTATTTGCACTTATTCCTTTTGGAGGTTGTGTTGAGTATGTGTAATAAAACCTAGGCTACTGACCGAAGCACACATATAATCAGTAAACATTGAGTGAATTTCAGTCAATACGTTTTATTACAAATACTCAATGTAATACTCAATGTACAAAAATATTGTTTTTAATATCTGTTTAAAATGTACACTCAGGAAATATATTGCTCTTCGTTTTCTGGATATCTAAGTGTTCCATACTCCGGGAAGTGACTGAATAGTACCAGTAGTATTGACACAGACAGAACAGTAGTCTAATATAATCAAAACAATAGAAAGAGAGAAGTCAGGAGAGAAGTCAGGAGTTAGAGAAAAAGAGATAGCTTTACTATAAAGAAGGCGTCTCTAGCAGAAGTTGCAACATCTCATCATAGACGCATACATGGTGAATATATTAATATGCCATTTTAATGTTGATTAGATGTCCCTTACAAAATATGTTATTTCGTGAGTAGATGCAAGACTGGCAAGCTGCTTTGATACACTTGTAAAAGTAAAGAGAAATACAAATATACTCAAATAATTCCACAACAATTCTAATAATCCAAGCTCCAATTTTATAATAGTTATGTGCGTCTCATTGTAAGGATACAATCCCAGTTTTGCAGAATCGCAAATAAACTGAACTCAAAGCTGTGAAAATACACAGATACTCTTACATTTCTGTAACCCCTTGTTCGTTCATTTGCTATTGTAGGGGAGGAGTGGTATCTACACGATGCAAACATTACAAACGGAATGAGAAGACACACTACTCCATACAGATGTACGAACTTCATTTGAGCCAGATTGCTATAACAGAAAAATAATCCTGCAGCAGCAGGAAATGTGAATTATTATGTGGATTATAATGAATGGAAATTTTTGTAGGGGTTGATACATTTTTCATAATGAGAAAATCAAGTCTGAAATGTTTACATTTCTTCAGAAGCCTTTTTAAACCTCAAATACACTCCACGTTGTAAATGTCCTGCATTGCAGTAAAGTTCTCCTGCAGCAGGGTGATCAAATTAATATCCTACATCTGTATGCACCTCCAATCATCGTGCACAAACAAACAATAAGACATAAGAAAGCACTGTGTATCAGCAAATATGCATAATTCTCTTTTTATTGTTTTCTAGCCAGTTCACTAATTCCCCCTTTAGGATCCATACAGGGAAAGGACTGATGCTGTCAAGGGAAACAGCTTGTACAGTATTGTGACCCAAACACAAACAACGGTGAGATCAAGGCTAAAGTTCTGAACTAGAAGTTCTAAATCCGTCATCGAACGTTCCGTGATTCAGCAGTTTTTAAGGTTTGTTGAAGGTTTGAGAGTGGACTGTCTCTCTGTGCGCTTAGTCTTGCTTTGTTTAGAAGAGCATATAGCAACAGGAAGGGCACTGTGTATTGTGTCTCTCGCCAGCACTCCTGGTCTCCTGTTTCCTCATGTTTATACAGTGGTCAGGTGTCTGTAGATGGTGGGCAACTGTACCCAGAGGTCATGGTGAACTTTATCACAAAGCAACCGCATAAAAAACAAATGGGTCACAATTCTATGCGGAGAGATTGCTTTGAGAAGCTGGAGAAAGAAGGAGGTGTAAAGAGGACCAGTTCACAGAGGCTGTTGGTGGACATACAGCATATTCTTTTTTTTAAGACTGAGGTGAGGATGAAGGCAGGACAAAAGACATCTCTTTGAAGGAGTGAAGCACAAGACCAAATGTATCCAACCAGTTACTGGGATGTCACCAGGAGAGGTGGAGCAGCAGGCATGTTAGGTGAAAGGCATGATGAGTCTGTGCAGCCTTGAGAAAGTCCCGGGTTTGCCTTAATACAAAAACAAACTAAATAGGGGAAAATGGCTATTCGGTAACTCAGAAAATGCCCTTTTTTACATGTGTGCAGAGAATGATACATTTCATGAGCACTTTCATTTACACCATAAAGGGGCTGACTAGGCCTCCTGTATACCTGTTCCACAATATACTGTTTATTCTCAACTCTTTCTTTTGAATTAGTGATGATCAGAAAAGTTACCGACAGAGAGACACAAGCCATCTATTAACATTTCAAATGAAGTTCATCGGGACAACATTGATGAAGTCATTTTGAGTCCCAATCATGAGATGCACCAGGTACATTTTCTTGGTGGATACAGATGTGTGATTCTTTCTTTTACCCATCAAGCTGTTTTTCTCATGGATATTTACAAAGAGATCTTTTTTTCAGGACCTACAGTTCGTGTACCTAAAGCTACAGTATGACAAATGCAATGTTACATTCATGTATTATGTGAAATTGATATGAAATAAATGATAATACCAAACATGGAATACTAACAGTATTGGTCCTTCTGTAGCTCAGTTGGTAGAGCATGGCGCTTGTAACGCCAGGGTAGTGGGTTCGATTCCCGGGACCACCCATACGTTTATATTATTTATTATTATTATTATTTATACGTTGAATGTATGCACACATGACTGTAAGTCGCTTTGGATAAAAGCGTCTGCTAAATGGCATATATTATTATATTATATAACAGTAATATAACATGAATACTCAACATGAAGAGCAGTGAATAGATCAGCACCACCTCTTTAATGGTGACATACAGTGAATGTTGCTCGTTTACAGCAGAAATACCCTTCGCCACAAAAGATGTCATACGGCAATTTTCAAATTCAGTAAAGTTCTTTATCGTGGGTTCTGAGTTGGTTCTGATGTGAGACCATCAAGTCAGTCGGTCAAAAATGTGTACGCAACAATTAATAAGTGAATTACTAATATATGAATGAATAATATAAACATAAGGGAATCAATTAAAATATGAAATACACACCTGAAATACAATGTGACGTCCGTTAGCTAATCACCATTGATTAGCTAAGATCTATTTGATTTAACATGAAAGACTTTAGTAGTGCCGTTGTAATCAGTTGTAAATATGGGTGCTGAGCTTTCTGCCACTTTAAGAGGTGAAACATAAAGGAAGACTCATTAGTGAGTTCTACTAATGAAAAGATCACATGGTAAAATGGCGGTTCACCACTGTATCAGTATCGGTGGTAAAATGGCGGTTCACCACTGTATCAGTATCGGTGGTAAAATGGCGGTTCACCACTGTATCAGTATCGGTGGTAAAATGGCGGTTCACCACTGTATCAGTATCGGTGGTAAAATGGCGGTTCACCACTGTATCAGTATCGGTGGTAAAATGGCGGTTCACCACTGTATCAGTATCGGTGGTAAAATGGCGGTTCACCACTGTATCAGTATCGGTGGTAAAATGGCGGTTCACCACTGTATCAGTATCGGTGGTAAAATGGCGGTTCACCACTGTATTGGTGCACCCCAACTTCTTCACACTTCCTTGACATAATGGCTACATGTCAATGACTAGGGCCAGGCAGAATCTGCAGGGACGTTCAATGTTCAATACCTTCACAGAGTTGTCTGTAACCTATATTCAAAGACATAACATATGTTCTGGTTTTATTTGGAGTTGTTCAACAGTCAATTAGGATTCTAAGTAAGTTCTGAAGGGTTGAGAAATCCTGCCTTTGCAGATTCAGCCTGCCTCGAACAACTGTTCTAAAAGAAGCATACAAAAGGGGTGCCAATCAAGCCTAAGGATCACAGCCATGCTAACCATGAAGTAAACAGGAAGTGAGTCACATCCTCGGAGTGCCAGTCGCCATAGAGATGTACAAACAGCAAAGCAGGTAAAACCTCCTCTCCAAGCAACTTGTCCTAGGTCTCTTGCACTAAAGTACTACCATGCTTGAAAATAAAATATATATTTTTATGTAATTTATAACTGACATTGTAGTGGCTTGTACTATAAAAAAGCTTGAGGCAGGAATAGCATTGCTATAACTGTGGCCGTTTTTAATATCTCAACACGACTTGAGTTTGGAGGTGAATCATAGGTACAGCGGGAAGGCAAGGGAACATTAGAATTTCATTAAGCAGGTTATTCTTCTTTAAACCTGTGAGTCAACACTGAAAAATAAGCAATTTAATTCATAACCAGACTTTACCCAAAAACATGATGTGTTGGTAATGCATAGTTTTGCAGTGAACTAGGTGAGCTAGCACTGTTTACAGCATTCATATATTCAAATGACTCATCTGCTGTATCAATTGAGAACAAAAAACCATCTCTCTCTGTGGAAATATCAATGTGATAAACATATCTGCCAACATCCTGCTATGTTGGTGGTCCGTAGCTGATATGCTCACAGGACGAGTGTCTGTGTCTCCTTCCCTAGGGACGCTCGGTAAAGACACAGGGGGGCGTGAGGATGTGTGTGGGGAGAAAGAGAGGGGTTTGGGGGGAAAGCTGAGTACGTTGAAAACAAAGAAAGCTCTAGAGCCACACAAAATGGTTGAAAACCTCAGCGTTTCCTCCTAGTCCTCTACAACTGAAGCCCGTTAGGCACACTCAGTCTGTGTGAGGGGCAGAAGGAGGAGCATAGAGAGACTGGTACTGTTGAAGATTACCAAACTTCACCTTGGCAAGCCATTTCTATAGAACGTCAATAGCCGACCGTCAGGGCTTGGCTCACAGTAACTTCAACTCCATTCACACCCCCTTAATTCTCAGAGGAATGGTTTCTCCCTCCGCTTTAAGAGGTCAAACAGTCTCCAGGCAGGTGCTGTGTGTGTTTACATGTGTATATGTGTTTTATATATTAATACACTTATATTCATATGTGTGTGTGTTCACGTATGTGTGTGTATGTGTGTGTGGTAGTAGTAGTAGTGGTGGTAATATCACCCTCCGACCGCCAGGGGGAGTTCCTCAGATCCCCAGGCCAGGCCGGGCAGGGGGACTATGCCAGCGAGTAGATGGCGTTGACGGGTGAGGTGGCCTCGGAACTCTCGTTGCCTTCCGTCTCGTCCTTGTCCTTTTTGACAGTGTACTGGCCGATGAAGGAACCGTCCTCGTTGAACTGGCCATCCCCTCCCTCGCCATAGTCCACCAGGCTGTCGTCACTCTCCTTCACACCGCCATCCAGAGAGTTCTGGCTGCCCTGCAGAGGCTTGTTGTCCTCGTCGCTGCTGCAAAGGGTCAAGAGGTCAAAGGTTAGATTCCGCCTGTGATGTCATCAACACGGTCATCAACGCAGGCGAGTCCTTACCGTCCCAAAGGTTAGGGGAGAGAGAGGAGAGGGGTTAGGGGTAAGAAGAAAACTTGGGAAGGGAACAACTGTCAACAAGAGAAGTGTTGATTCTGTAGTTTTCCACTGTCGTCTCTTACAGTACAGACTGTAGCTGGGGTCATTCAGTGCAGACTGGAACACAAGCACTTTCACAAACTCAATTTGGAACAACATCAATACTTGCCTTTAGCTATGATATAAAAACACTGGCAATGGTCAACCTGAGTGCAATAATATAAGCTTGCTAAAATATAAAAAGCCCTGCAGTAAATATTGTAGTCTAGAAGAACTGCTACAGAGCACCTTTGTCTTTGGGGAAGCTGTACCTTAAATGCTCAAACCAATGCATTATCATACACATGCTGCTCAGTCTGGGCTATGTTCTGATCTGAGATCTGTACATAAAGCTCAAACACACACAACAGTCTGAGCGTTGCAGGTGTTAGTGTATTTGTGTGAAAGCCCAAGTTATAGTAGGTGTGTGTATCTCAGTTCAGAACATGTCCCTATGTCTTCTACCTCTGCAGTAGGGGGAGATAATTGTCATGCAGAAGGGATCAGGGGCTTTCAACCAGCATTAGCTCTCTAGACTCTTACAACAGCCAGATATCAAAGAGCAGAAAGGCATTACCAGAGCAGAGGGAACAAAAAATAATGAAGTTTAGCTCTTCAACAGTTTTTCCATCGTATTTGGAGGTATTGTCTATTTCTCTTCATTGTAGAGAGGATGCATCTACAAACTAGACCGTGTTGACATGTTTTCTTCGGTGATGTACTGGTGTGGTACTGTATGGCTGGCCAGTTAGTAGACAAACTACACGGCAATATAATCTGACAGAGATTACCTGAAAGCATGGCTCACCCAGCCAACGGGGCACACAAGGTCATCAACAGAGAATTACCAAGGCAACCATACCAAAGTATCAACAAGTCAACCCACAATCAAACCTCTGAACTCAAACAGACCAGATACTCAATCAGGTTTTACGAGTGAGAGAGTGAAAGAGTGAAAGAGAGAGAGAGAGAGAGAGAGAGAGAGAGAGAGAGAGAGAGAGAGAGAGAGAGAGAGAGAGAGAGAGACTAAAATCAGGACAGGAATGGAGGAAACAGGTGCTGGACAAAAGTACGAGAGAGAGACTCTAGAGAAGAAAAGTAGACCAAAGAAAAGAGGGAGAGTGAAATACATGTGAAGAAACTGGATAACTGCGCAGGAGATGTTTTTTATGTTTTAATCGATTAATATACTGCAAAAGGATTGTGAGAACATTGAGTTCACTGTCATACAATACCGTATGTAGACTTTGGCCTTATACAGGCATGGAAAATGACAACCTTGAATTTTAGTACAGTAGACGTGAGCGTAATGTAGAAATGGCCTTATTAGATGTTCCTAGCCATCAAATTCAGTAAAATGTATCCAATTATAAGGAGATTAGCATAGCAGCTGGTAAATACGTAACTATTGTTCATAGCTCTAAATCCCCTCAAGAGGGAAGTATTACATCTTAATTATGAGCCTATTATTTCTCTATGTGTAATTGAATAAATCTACCAGAGTGGCAAAGTTGTTTTAAAAGCTCAGCTTTAGTCACGGGTTTGACAGCTTTTGTTTGTTGACCTTATCACTCGAGACATTTTAGTGAGCAGAGGGTTTAGAAAGATCAAGCATTCTTCCACTTTAAAATGTCTTTAGAATGAGAGTGTAGAATGATTCAATTATCTGATTAGATTAACTTTTGAGAGAGGAGCAAAGGTGGAAAGAGTAACTGGAAAGACTTTATTCTCCTAAAATAAGCTGCAGTGTCTGAAATGACTTTCAAAACAAACTGCTCTTGATCTTTGATATTTGAGCCTTGTTCTATAAAGACAAATCTTATGCAGCCCAATTAACATAACAATTGGACTAGAGAAATCAATTGCGTAAATGTCAACATCAGTTGTTTGTTACTGTCCACCTGTGCATCAATATCATGGAAATAAAAGGAGGATTTTAGTTGGTTAAGCCTGATACGTTGGAGGACGATGTTGATTGAATTGAAAACAGTATGGTCAATGTTTAGCCACTTCGAAGGTTGACAAAGGTGATTATGTGTGTGATTAGATATTAATCGATTAAAACCCAATGCAAGAATTGAGGGGTCTTAAAAAGTAAATAATGCAAATAATGCATATTATTTCAAGGTTATTCTGGTTGTGGTATGCACTGTGCGGGATAGACTCCTGTCATACCTTTCGAGTGAACAACTTGATTTGGACCAATGGGAACAGAAACCAGAACAGAAAGACAAAGGAAAAGGTGAGGAAGAACAAAAAACAGAGATGTCTAAAAACACACTGAACAGACACATACTTTTTAAACACAGACTGAACATGTGTGGAGATAATATACCTGAGTGACATTGGCCTAAAATTATATTTATTAGTGGGTCAAAAACAGTTGGGTGCTCACACATAGTTGCACAATACTACTACTGTGATATCAAACAAACAAAAACCCATAAAAAACAACAATCATAGGGCACCAATAAGCCCTAGACTCAGGCTTTATGTGAAAGTTGCCTTGCACAAGCCTTGGCGCATGCAACCCAGAACAGCTCGTAGGAGCAAGAGTATATCTTCTGTTTCTGTAGCGTGAGGCAGCTCGATGTACAAGTACACCCCCTGGACAGGACACTAGTCTATCTCCTGTTTCTGTAGCGTGAGGCAGCTTGACGTACAAGTACACCCCCTGGACATGACACTAGTCTATCTCCTGTTTCTGTAGCGTGAGGCAGCTTGACGTACAAGTACACCCCCTGGACAGGACACTAGTCTATCTCCTGTTTCTGTAGCGTGAGGCAGCTTGACGTACAAGTACACCCCCTGGACAGGACACTAGTCTATCTCCTGTTTCTGTAGCGTGAGGCAGCTTGACGTACAAGTACACCCCCTGGACAGGACACTAGTCTATCTCCTGTTTCTGTAGCGTGAGGCAGCTTGACGTACAAGTACACCCCCTGGACAGGACACTAGTCTATCTCCTGTTTCTGTAGCGTGAGGCAGCTCGATGTACAAGTACACCCCCTGGACAGGACACTAGTCTATCTCCTGTTTCTGTAGCGTGAGGCAGCTTGACGTACAAGTACACCCCCTGGACAGGACACTAGTCTATCTCCTGTTTCTGTAGCGTGAGGCAGCTTGACGTACAAGTACACCCCCTGGACAGGACACTAGTCTATCTCCTGTTTCTGTAGCGTGAGGCAGCTTGATGTACAAGTACACCCCCTGGACAGGACACTAGTGTATTGCAGGGCTAGGTCTGGTCCATGGTGTTACGTGCAGCTTGAACCTTCTTCAAATCATCTTTTTCAGGATAAATGAAAAGATGCAGGGCGCTAAAGGAGGCTCAAGCCACAGGTAACAGCCGAGAACAGAGCTCAATCAAGGCATGCATCTGTGGGTTTGGCAATTGGCATAAAAAGGACCTCTAACAGGTGAATTTATAGCACCACAGTGAGTCAAACTGGAATAGACCAGGGTGGCCATACCTAGTCCTGAAAAGCTGCAGTATGTGCAGGCTTTTGTTCCAGGCCAGCTTGAAACAATCAACTAATCATGGTCTTTAACCTAGAACCATAGAATGTTAAATCAATTGTGTTACAGCTGGGCTGGAACAAAATCTTGCACTCACTGCGGTGTTCCTGGATCAGGGTTGGCCACCCCTGCCATAAAGTCCAATACATGCAGAGACAGAACTGTCAAATCATTCAGCTTATGCTACACAGGGACCAGACATTAGCAATGATGAAAATGACTCCAGCACATATGTTTACCCCTGCATGTTTATTTTATCAATAACTTTTGAAAGCCGAGGTCTACTTGACCGAAACATGGACAGAAACATGCAGAGATGGATGTGAGCCGCAGTGATTATCATCATTGATGACTATGTCATGTAGGAAGGAACAAGGAAAGGACAGTGGTGTTGATATTTCATCTCCATACAAAAGGTTCGCTGTTGCTTATTCCCCAAATCGGTTCCTCAAGGGCATCAAACTCGAACGGTAGACTTTCCAACCTCCCTCCTTAAACCCTCACTACATCTACTCTACACCCTCTCTCAAACCTCCCAACCTCCCTCATTTCAGCCAAATTGATTTCTGTCCTCAGCCTTCACCTCTGCACCTTGTGGTTGCTGCCTGTTAAATGTCAGCTGTCGGAAGAAAAACAAAGCAATTAACCTTCCGGGGGGAAAAACACGATCAAGCCCTCGACAGAGACAAACGGGTTCAGGACCTCTCAGAGTGTTCACGATCACTTGCACGATCATTACATCACCTACCTGATCCATGAAACACTTGACGTCTCTCTGGGGAGAGATAAGACCTTACTGCCTCCTCACACTCTCTTGATCTCTCTCCCCTAATCTGCAAATCACCTTGATTTATTTACCTGACAGTTTATTACCTGATTAAATTGACACTTTCAGAAAATCTGCTTTTCCAACTCTGTGATATCCTGCAGACTGGTAATGAGAAGACGATTTCACAGTGCGAAGCCTTGGCTCACTGTTTGAACACCAGCTGAGCCTTGAACACTAATACGCTTTTCTGACTTGAATATCATGAGCCTGAGGCGATGCTTAAACCACAGCTGTGATTAGCATCTCTTTCCCCATATTGAACACCCGCTGCTCTTAACCCTGAACCACCCATGGATAGGATAGGTCCCTGCCAAGACAACTCTCCACCAGAGGCCTGTATTGAACAGGTCCAGAACAGCCCTGGGCCTAAGATATTCTGCCTATTGAAATGGCTGTCGTTCTGCTTGTGAGAGAGCAGGTGTGGAACACAGGTAGCAGGTGTGGAACACAGCCATGGCCAGGCCAAAGATAGCCAGGTCAATTGATGACTTTAGCCTCAAGGCTAAACCAAGGTTAATGCATAGCGTTGGGCTAGGTTTAGCTCTACTGTTTATGATTGTAGTCTGGTGAAGCATACTGGTGAAGCATACTGGTGAAGCATTCTGATGTCGGATCTCAATTTGAGCCAGTTTGCTACAGCAGGAAAATAATCCTGCAGCAACAGTAATGTGAATTATTATGTTGATTATAATTAATGAACATTTTTGTAGGGGTTGATACATTTTTAAGGGAAAATCAAGTTTGACATTTCAAAGTGGAAATTACAAACTTTAGAAGCCTTTTTAAACATCAAATACACTACAAGTTTAAAATGTCCTGCATTGCAACAGGGTGATCAAATACATATCCTACATCTTCAACATGGCTTAGTCCTAAAGTAAGATTGTCCTATTTACTCATCTGCATTGAAGGGATAGTTGACCCAGATGTAAAACATTTTATGGAAGTAGACTATAGACCAAAACAGCAAGCAACATATGATTTTTTTTTTTTGCGATTCGCCACAGATTGGTGAAGTGCCTTGACGGGAGTTCTAGCTGTGTGTAGAAACAACACTCTTCTCAATTCTCTCTGTGGGTTCACACTACCCAGAGAGTCTCAGCTGTGCCCTGATCACATGTTTGACACCCCCGGGAACCGATATCTCTGATTGACCGGTGTACCATGCCCACCTTGACCCTCCTCACCCCCCATCTCCCACCTTCCCCTTCTACCCCAGAAACAGTAGTGCAAAGGGAGGAGGGTGAAGTAGTTCATAGACCATGATCTAGCATCACAGTCACTGCCTCAGTCCACATCCCCCAATCTCACCCCAAGCCCACGCGTTTTCATCCCCCAATCTCACCCCCAAGCCCTCGCTTCCTCATCCCCCCATCTCACCCCCAAGCCCTCACTTCCTCATCCCCCCATCTCACCCCCATGCCCTCGTTTCCTCAGCCCCCAATCTCACCCATAAGCCCTCGCCTCCTCATCCCCCAATCTCACCCCCAAGCCCTCAGTCTGAAGGGGAGTTCAGTATCTGTCTCTGACATGCGCAGGCCGGGAGGTGGATGCCGTGCCGAAACCAAAGTACCTGTTCTCCTTTTCGTTCTCATTTTCATTCCTGTCAGGGACAGACGACCATTTCAGCATGGAGAAGAGAGGGAGGAGATAGGATAGAAGAGAGGGTGAAGAGAGAGAGGGAAGGAAGGAGATACAACCTCCAGGTGACACACAAGCACACAAAATGAGAGCCAGAGACTACACACACACACATGCGCGTACGCACGGACGCACAAACTCACACACACTCACACAGACTCACGCACACAATTACACTTACACAAAAAAACACACACACACAAAACACACACTCAAATAAATGCCCAGACACACACTCACACAACGTGTGATTAGTCCCAGTGCTATTAAGTGTGTCAGATTGTGAGTTTAGCAATGACCTTCACTGTAGGAAAGAGGGTAATATGAATAAACATTGATTAGAGACGAGATCAGACTTGCTTAGATTTTCCATTGTGGACATGCCTCACACATATGTGATAATATAACATCTTTGAACATCTCACTTTACATTAACACTTTAAAACCACAGCACTGTGCTGTCAAGCAGAATAAACACCTAAAACAACACTGTTCAAATGATTTCCTCCATGGTCGGAATGCTTTTGACAGCCAAACGCAAAATGAATAAAATCTCTTCAAATTACTCTAAATATACATTCCTAATCCCATAGGGCAGCGCACAATTGGCCCAGCATCGTCCGGGTTAGGGTTTAGCTGGGGTAGGTCGTCATTGTAAATAATAATTACCTCTTAACTGACTTGCCTCGTTAAATAAAGGTTAAATATTTCTTAAATGTTTTAAAATCCATTGTAACTGGTCTGGCTAAATGAATGTGCCATGTTTACTTTGTGGCTTATAACAACAATTAGGGGTTTGGGTTACTGGTTGTGTGGGGTTATAGGGGACAGAGTACAGGGGCACTTCATCTTGCTGTATCACATTAGTGGAAACCAAGTCTATTCTCATGGCAAGTCTGCCAGTTTTAACTAGCATTACTGACTTTTTGTAGCAGTTTAGGACAATTAACGTGTCAGGTTAGGATAATTAACGTGGCAGGTTAGGAGAATTAAGTTAAGGTTAGGAAAAGGGTTAGGATTAGGGTTAGGGCATCCCCAACGTGACTTGAACATATCTAGCTACACCAGGCTTGCCCTGAGAACAGTCTTGGTTTCCACTAATTCGATGCTGCCTCCCTCTTCTTGAGGCTAATATGATAATCATCATGGAAACAGTTGCTAAACTTTTAAGCGTGTACATAAAGTACAATGTGTCTGCCTATGTAACTACTATATTACCATGTAAGGACACTGGTTTGTAGCACCATTTCAATATAAAGTAGGACCACGATGATTAGAGTGAGTAAACCAGTTGGAGTGTGTTAGTGCTGATTTGACAGTTAAGTTAGAGGGTTAATTAAACAGTAAAGATGGAAAGATTCTCATTCCCCACATAGAAGACTGACTGGAGATCAGTGAGACCTGGAATGAGCAAAAGACAATCACTAACTAACAAATACATACTGCAAACGTGCACTACCAGACCTAAGACATAATAACTCCTGTTTACTGTAGCTCATCTCGATCGTCTTAATAGCATTCCCAAATATTACAAGGCCAAAGTAATAGTCCCTGTCCCTCATTCCTGATGCCTAAGTAGTTGCAGATAAACACTACTAAACATGATCCTAAGCCTGAATACCACACATGATAATCACAATGACACTTCCATAATAAAGCAAACAAGACATCCTCCTCTGTATAATCCTGGATGATACACAGTCATATCTAGCCATAATTACTCATGTTTTGCAATAGAAACTCTGCATATACAGTATAGATCATTCACTGACTGGCAATTGTTCCAGAGATGTGTAGGCCAGAGATATGTAATATTCAAGAGAAATACTTACTTGTAGTCAAATGATCCATCCTCTCCCTTCTGATCCATTCCCTCCAGAGGGATATCTTTTTTATCCCGTACTGAATAGTGATAAAACAAATAGAGGTACATGATTATACTGAACGTGCCACCATCTTGTGACTTAACTGGACACTTGCCCTCGTTCTAACCCCTACCTGGGTATTTCAACCCCCGCCGTCTTTTCCTGTTCCCAAATGCCCTCAATGTGTTAACCCATAACCTAATACTTGACCCTGTCTAGTATACCCTTACATGGTTACTAGTTACTAGATTAGTTTTGACCACCCTGTGTTAACCCTTACTTGTGTTAAAGGTCCAATGCAGCCATTTTGATCTCAATATCAAATAATTTCTGGCAAACAATTAAGGACCTTACTATGATTGATTTCAATTGAAATGGTCAAAAATGAAACAAATTGCTACTTAGTAAGGAGCGATTTCTCAAGCAAGATCTTTGCTAGGGCTGTATGGGAGTGGTCAGAGTGTGTGTGGGGGGGGGCAACTGAAAACGAGCTGATATTGGCAGAGAGGTTTGGAACTGTCTTTCTTATAGATGGTTTAGCTGATTATGTCATGAAAATGATGTGCACTCTTCAATGGGGTTTGAGAGTTGTTGTGATTTTAGATGGCCAGATATCTACCAACAATGACAAGACACTGCCATGTAGTGAATTGTAAGTGACTCGTTTCAGCTAGTTTCATCTTCTTCTTGATACCCTGTCTTGTTTTGAGGTGTTTTGACAGATTTCATGTCAATGCTCATGACTAAATTCGCTAGTGAGTTAAATATATTGTCTCAGTTGTTGGTTATGTTTTCAATAAACATTGGAGATGAAATATAGTTTACATCTTGTCAATGGATCCAAGATGGCGTAGCAGTAAGTCGTCCTGTGGTATCGTCTCTCTGTAAATATCTGTCAATATCGTCTCTTTTTCGTTTTAGATATTTTTCTTCGCATATCTTTAAAAACATTTTGCTAAACCTAAGCTTCCAAATACTTTCCTGCAATCCGCCTCACCCAATGTAGCTACTTTTCCTAAAGTATTTATATTTACTTCGGAACCCCTCAACTGAAGCTAGCCAGCTAACCACCAGCTATGCTAGCGGTCTTCAGGTAACCGGTCATCAGCTAACCTTTAGCTCGGAAAAGCTCTCGCCAGTTCGAACAACGCGACGCTAACCAGAGCATAACGGACCTATTTATTTTTTATCCCCGGATTCCCTCCGCAAACGGAACATTTTTTTCAGCTGGATCTTCACAACTAGCTATCGAGCTAAACCGCAACCCTGGTTGATTACTCCTGGCTAGCGTTTCCACCCACGTAACTTGAAGCTAGCCCGGCCAGAGCTCCTGTGTTCCTAGCATACTCCTGGGCTTCTATACCCGGATCCACGACCGGTCTATCGATGTCACTGCATGAAGAGGAATAAACAGACTCACCCCATCGCGACGTCCTCCAAAGGCTAACTCTCTAGCCCTCGCTATCTCCTTGCTTGCTAATTCGGTATGCTAACTGCTAGCTTGTTTAGCCCAGGTCCGCTAACTACTACCTTGTTTACCCCGGCCTGCTAATCTGTTAGCTTGTTAGCACAGGCCTGCTAACCGTCTGCATCGCAGTGGCCCATATGTACTTTCTATCTCTTCCCGATTTTTAAAATGTGTTTATACCTTCCGGAAACCTGCCTCACCCAATGTGATACGGAATCGCTATTATTTGTAATTTTTAGAACACACTCAAGAACCTCCAGAAGCTAACCAGATAACTAGCTACAAGCTATTTAGTCATTGTTATTTTTTTTTTACCTGGATAACACTCGCCAGTCCAGCCCCCCTGCCCCATCCACCGCTGCCCCTGGACTCTGATCACTTGGCTACATAGCTGATGCACGCTGGACTGTCCATTAATCACGGTACTCCATTCTGCTTGTTTGTTTTATCTGTCGGCCCCGTTGCCTAGTCAATGCCATTTTACCTGCTGTTGTTATGCTAGCTGATTAGCTGTTGTCTCACCCACTGTTTTAGCTAGCTTTCCCAATTCAACACCTGTGATTACTGTATGCCTCGCTGTATGTCTCTCTCAAATGTCAATATGCCTTATATACTGTTGCTCAGGTTAGTTATCATTGTTTTAGTTCACATTGGAGCCCCAAGTCCCACTCTTCATACCCCTGATACCTCCTTTGTCCCACCTCACACATATGCGGTGACCTCACCCATTACAACCAGCATGTTTAGAGATAAAACCTCTCTCATCATCACCCAGTGCCTGGGCTTACCTCCGCCGTACCCGCACTCCACCATACCCCTGTCTGCGCATTATGCCCTGAATATATTCTACCATGCCCAGAAACCTGCTCCTCTTATTCTCTGTCCCCAACGCTCTAGGCGACCAGTTTTGATAGCCTTTAGCCGCACCCTCATACTACTCCTTCTCTGTTCCGCGGGTGATGTGGAGGTAAACCCAGGCCCTGCATGTCCCCAGGCACCCTCATTTGTTGACTTCTGTGATCGAAAAAGCCTTGGTTTCATGCATGTCAACATCAGAAGTCTCCTCCCTAAGTTTGTTTTACTCACTGCTTTAGCACACTCTGCTAACCCTGATGTCCTTGCCGTGTCTGAATCCTGGCTCAGGAAGGCCACCAAAAATTCAGAGATTTCCATACCCAACTATAACATCTTCCGTCAAGATAGAACTGCCAAAGGGGGAGGAGTTGCAGTCTACTGCAGAGATAGCCTGCAAAGTAATGTCATACTTTCCAGGTCCATACCCAAACAGTTCGAACTACTAATTCTGAAAATTACTCTCTCCAGAAATAAGTCTCTCACTGTTGCCGCCTGATACCGACCCCCCTCAGCTCCCAGCTGTGCCCTGGACACCATTTGTGAATTGATTGCCCCCCATCTAGCTTCAGAGTTTGTTCTGTTAGGTGACCTAAACTGGGATATGCTTAACACCCCGGCAGTCCTACAATCTAAGCTAGATGCCCTCAATCTCACACAAATCATCAAGGAACCCACCAGGTACAACCCTAACTCTGTAAGCAAGGGCACCCTCATATACGTCATCCTGACCAACTGGCCCTCCAAATACACCTCCGCTGTCTTCAACCAGGATCTCAGCGACCACCGCCTCATTGCCTGTATCCGCTACGGTGCCGCAGTCAAACGACCACCCCTCATCACTGTCAAACGCTCCCTAAAACACTTCTGTGAGCAGGCCTTTCTAATCGACCTGGCCCGGGTATCCTGGAAGGACATTGACCTCATCCCGTCAGTTGAGGATGCCTGGTCATTCTTTAAGAGTAACTTCCTCACCATTTTAGATAAGCATGCTCCGTTCAAAAAATGCAGAACTAAGAACAGATACAGCCCTTGGTTCACTCCAGACCTGACTGCCCTCGACCAGCACAAAAACATCCTGTGGCGGACTGCAATAGCATCGAACAGTCCCCGCGATATGCAACTGTTCAGGGAAGTCAGGAACCAATACACGCAGTCAGTCAGGAAAGCTAAGGCCAGCTTCTTCAGGCAGAAGTTTGCATCCTGTAGCTCCAACTCAAAAAGTTCTGGGACACTGTGAAGTCCATGGAGAACAAGAGCACCTCCTCCCAGCTGCCCACTGCACTGAGGCTAGGGAACATGGTCACCACCGACAAATCCATGATTATCGAAAACTTCAACAAGCATTTCTCAACGGCTGGCCATGCCTTCCGCCTGGCTACTCCTACCTCGGCCAACAGCTCCGGCCCCCCCGCTACTCCTCGCCCAAGCCTCTCCAGGTTCTCCTTTACCCAAATCCAGATAACAGATGTTCTGAAAGAGCTGCAAAACCTGGACCCGTATAAATCAGCTGGGCTTGACAATCTGGACCCTCTATTTCTGAAACTATCCGCCGCCATTGTCGCAACCCCTATTACCAGCCTGTTCAACCTCTCTTTCATATCGTCTGAGATCCCCAAGGATTGGAAAGCTGCTGCAGTCATCCCCCTCTTCAAAGGGGGAGACACCCGGGACGCAAACTGTTACAGACCTATATCCATTCTGCCCTGCCTATCTAAGGTCTTCGAAAGCCAAGTCAACAAACAGGTCACTGACCATCTCGAATCCCACCGTACCTTCTCCGCTATGCAATCTGGTTTCCGAGCCGGTCACGGGTGCACCTCAGCCACACTCAAGGTACTAAACGACATCATAACCGCCATCGATAAAAGACAGTACTGTGCAGCCGTCTTCATCGACCTTGCCAAGGCTTTCGACTCTGTCAATCACCAGATTCTTATCGGCAGACTCAGTAGCCTCGGTTTTTCGGATGACTGCCTTGCCTGGTTCACCAATTACTTTGCAGACAGAGTTCAGTGTGTCAAATCGGAGGGCATGCTGTCCGGTCCTCTGGCAGTCTCTATGGGGGTGCCACAGGGTTCAATTCTCGGGCCGACTCTTTTCTCTGTATATATCAATGATGTTGGTCTTGCTGCGGGCGATTCACTGATCCACCTCTACGCAGACGACACCATTCTATATACTTTCGGCCCGTCATTGGACACTGTGCTATCTAACCTCCAAACGAGCTTCAATGCCATACAACACTCCTTCCGTGGCCTCCAACTGCTCTTAAACGCTAGTAAAACCAAATGCATGCTTTTCAACCGATCGCTGCCTGCACCCGCATGCCCGACTAGCATCACCACACTGGATGGTTCCGACCTTGAATATGTGGACACCTATAAGTACCTAGGTGTCTGGCTAGACTGCAAACTCTCCTTCCAGACCCATATCAAACATCTCCAATCGAAAATCAAATCAAGAGTCGGCTTTCTATTCCGCAACAAAGCCTCCTTCACTCACGCTGCCAAGCTTACCCTAGTAAAACTGACTATCCTACCGATCCTCGACTTCAGCGATGTCATCTACAAAATCGCTTCCAACACTCTACTCAGCAAACTGGATGCAGTTTATCACAGTGCCATCCGTTTTGTCACTAAAGCACCTTATACTACCCACCACTGCGACTTGTATGCTCTAGTCGGCTGGCCCTCGCTACATATTCGTCGCCAGACCCACTGGCTCCAGGTCATCTACAAGGCCATGCTAGGTAAAGCTCCGCCTTATCTCAGTTCACTGGTCACGATGGCAACACCCATCCGTAGCACGCGCTCCAGCAGGTGTATCTCACTGATCATCCCTAAAGCCAACACCTCATTCGGCCGCCTTTCGTTCCAGTACTCTGCTGCCTGTGACTGGAATGAATTGCAAAAATCGCTGAAGTTGGAGACTTTTATCTCCCTCACCAACTTCAAACATCAGCTATCTGAGCAGCTAACCGATCGCTACAGCTGTACATAACCTATTGGTAAATAGCCCACCCATTTTCACCTACCTCATCCCCACAGTTTTTATTTATTTACTTTTCTGCTCTTTTGCACACCATCTGATCATTTATCACTCCAGTGTTAATCTGCAAAATTGTATTATTCGCCTACCTCCTCATGCCTTTTGCACACATTGTATATAGACTGCCCATTTTTTTCTACTGTGTTATTGACTTGCTAATTGTTTACTCCATGTGTAACTCTGTGTTGTCTGTTCACACTGCTATGCTTTATCTTGGCCAGGTCGCAGTTGCAAATGAGAACTTGTTCTCAACTAGCCTACCTGGTTAAATAAAGGTGAAATAAAAAATAAAATAAAAAACAATCTAAGCCAACCCATCTGTTTTGCCCAATAGTTGCACATGCGTCGGTTGTGTTGCTAAACAACCAACCTGTCTTTTGGTCTACTAACTAATTTACTGCCTGGTGATGTCAAGTCTCCATACCACCAAAACAGGCTGAAAAGGTGTTCTTTTCAAACACCTCTTACAGTAGAAGAGCATTATCATCATTTTCACAATTTCACAGTATTATTCCAACCTCATAGCGTGGAAATCTATACACACTGAACACAAATATTTCTAAGATGTATTTCTAAGAGTTACAGTTCATATAATGAAATCAGTCAATTGAAACAAATGCATTACATGACTGGGAATACAGATCTGCATCTGTTTGTCACAGATACCTACAAAGAAAAGGGAGGGGTGTGGATCAGAAAACCAGTCAGTATCCAACCATGCAGCGCGACACATCTCCTTCACATAGAGTTGATCAGGCTGTTGATTGTGGCTTGTGATATGTTGTCCCACTCTTCTTCAATGGCTGTGCGAAGTTGCTGGATATTGGCGGGAACTGGAACACGCTGTCGTACAGACGTGCATTATCATGCTGAAACATGAGGTGATGACGGCGGATGAATGGCATGACAATGGGCCTCAGGATCTCGTCACGGTCTGCCATCTGCCCGGTACAGTTGAAAGCGGGATTCATCCATGAAGAGCACACTTCTCCAGCATGCCAGTGGTCATCGAAGGTGAGCATTTGCCCACTGAAGTCGGTTACGACGTCGAACTGCAGTCAGGTCAAGACCCTGGTGAAGATGACAAGTACGCAGATGAGCTTCCCTGAGACGGTTTCTGACAGTTTGTGCTGAAATTCTTCAGTTGTGCAAACCCACAGTTTCATTGAGCTGTCCGAGTGGCTGGTCTCAGACAATTCCGCATGTGAAGAAGATGTGGAGGTCCTGGGCTGGCTTGGTTACACGTGGTTTGCAGTTGTGAAGCCGGTTGGACGTACTGCCAAATTATCTAAAATGACATTGGAGGGGGCTTATATTAGAGAAATGAACATTCAATTCTCTGGCAACAGCTCTGGTGGACATTCCTGCAGTCACCATGCAAATTGCACACTCCCTCAAAACCTGAGACATCTGTGGGATTGTGTTATGTGACAAAACTTAAAACTGCATGTGTGGCCTTTTAGGGTCCCCAGCACAAGGTGTACCTGTGTGATGATCATGCTGTTTAATTAGCTTCTTGATATGCCACACCTGTCAGGTGGATTGATTATCTCGGCAAAGGAGACACATTTGCGCACCACATTTGAGAGAAATAAGCTTTTTGTGCGTATGGAAAATTTCTGGTCTCTTTTAAACTCAAAGCAAAGAAATAAATGTCCTTTCATTGTCAACTGTGTTTATTTTCAGCAAACTTAACATGTGTACATATTTTTATGACCATAACAAGATTCAACAACTGAGACAACCTGAACAAGTTCCACAGACATGTGACTCACAGAAATGGAACAATGTGTCCCTGAACAAAGGGGGGGATCAAAATTAAAAGTAACATTCAGTATCTGGTGTGGCCACCAGCTGCATTAGGTACTGCAGTATATCTCCTCCTCATGGACTGCACCAGATTTGCCAGTTCTTGCTGTGAGATGTTACCCCACTCTTCCACCAAGGCACCTGCAAGTTCCTGAACATTTCTGGGGGGAATGGCCCTTGCCCTCACCCTCCGATCCAACAGGTCCCAGATGGGCTCAATGGGATTAAGATCCAGGCTCTTCACTGGCCATGGCAGACCACTGACATTCCTGTCTTGCAGGAAATCGTGCACAGAACGAACAGTATGGCTGATGGCATTGTCATGCTGGAGGATCGTGTCAGGATGAACCTGCAGGAAGGGTACCACATGAGGGAGGAGGATGTCTTCCCTGTTGTGCACAGCGTTGAGATTGCTTGCAATGACAACAAGCTCAGTCCGAATGGATTATACATTGATTACAAATGATGTCATAAAGGAAAACGTCCCATCGGACGGAACAGATATGACGGCTAGTTCCACAAAGAAAGGGGGTTGGTTTTGAATGAAAGAGCGGGAAGACTGAGGAACAAAAAATATTTTGTGTCTTTATCGGGCCGTAGGCAGCTATGCTATCGTAAATACAGTATCTTATGCATTCTAAATAACCGCCCATTTGGAAAAGGAAAATGCAAGGAATATTTACTCTGAGCTGCTCTTGAAATGGTTGGTCGTAGATGAAAGGCCGGGTTGCCCAGCAGGGATCTCTTATCCTCTGAAGAATCTCTCTGGTGGTAAACTGGATATGTTGTAGTATCGTTGTTTGTGGTAGACTGGATACATCGTCCGTCCTTTCCTAGCCCACGTTTACAGTGGCTGCTGCTAACTCAACGGAGTGAATAAGAGTTCAAAGTTCATACTAAGTTGCCATACTTTTAAGCTTGTGCTATATTCTGGCTGGTATAGTCGAAATTCATCCCTTCGGCGTGTCGATCGGCACCTTCACATTGAACAAGATACTAATTTCGTTAACGTAGGACCGTCGTCCTCACGTCCTCAGAACAGAAAGTTGAATTTTCGCCAACGGGGCGGCAGGGTAGCCTAGTGGTTAGAGCATTGGACTAGTAACCGAAAGGTTGCAAGTTCAAATCCCCGAGCTGACAAGGTACAAAATCTGTCGTTCTGCCCTTGAACAGGCAGTTAACCCACTGTTCCTAGGCCGTCATTGAAAATAAGAATTTGTTCTTAACTGACTTGCCTAGTAAAATAAAGGTAAAATAAAAAATAAAATAAATATAGTGGTGAAAGAAGGGCGTGTTTCATAGTTTAAAACCAAAGTCTGTTCACTTGGGCGGGTTCTCTGAGTGAGCAGAGTTTCTCTATGACAAACCGTTCTCTCATTTAAGAAGCTAAAATTATATTTAATCTTTTCACAAATAGTTTCATATTTAAACATTTAAATTGCACAACAATTCCATGTGAATCTGATAACTAGAATGTGTCGACTTTCCAAGATACAATTTATGTCATCCTGTCATCCTTTTCAACTGTTTGGATTACTGAAATATGGTTCCATTTCCCCCCTTTCGATGTTACCAGACTCTCTATGTTACAAAGGCTTTACAAGAGTCAACTCTATAGAGTAGAGAGAGAGGAAAGGGGAAATGTTTTTATGGGGGTCATAAACCTCCCCCAACAGGCCAACATCACAACACAGTTGTTGTTGCCATCCTGTACATGTCCTGCAGGTGTGATGTTCGGATGTACTGATCCTGTGCAGGTGTTGTTACATGTGGTCTGCCATGGCGAGGACAATCAGCTGTCCGTCCTGTCTCCCTGTAGCGCTGTCTTAGGCGTCTCACAGTAACGGACATTGCAATTTATCTGCAGTCCTCGTGAGGAATCTGCAGTCCTCATGCCTCCTTGCAGCATGCCTAAGGCATGTTCACGAAGATTAGTAGGGACCCTGGGCATCTTTATTTTTGTGTTTTTCAGACTCAGTAGAAATGTCTCTTTAGTGTCCTAAGTTTTCATAACTGTGACCTTAATTGCCTACCGTCTGTAAGCTGTTAGTGTCTTAACGATTGTTCCACAGGTGCATGTTCATTAATTGTTTAAGGTTCATTGAATAAGCATGGCAAACAGTGTTTAAACCGTTTACAATGATTATTTGGATTTTTAAGAAATATATTTGTTTATTTCAGCTCATTAAACATGGTACCAACACTTTACATGTTTAATTTATATTTTTGTTCAGTGTATAAAACACAGGATATCACATTTTTGACTGCACCGGGCCTCTAACCCTTACCTGGATATTTGCCTCCGCGACTCCTCTTGATGAAACAGACGATGAGGAGGATGAGGATGATGAGAGCGATGGCACACATCAGCCCGATAAACCAGCCCTGGGTAGCAATGTCCACCTGGTCTTTAATGTAGGCTGTCAGCACGCAAAAACATTGACACACACACAGATGGGAGAGATGAAACACACAGAGAGAGGGAGAGATGAAACACACAGAGATGGGAGAGATGAAACACACAGAGATGGGAGAGATGAAACACACAGAGAGAGGGAGAGATGAAACACACAGAGATGGGAGAGATGAAACACACAGAGATGGGAGAGATGAAACACACAGAGAGAGGGAGAGATGAAACACACAGAGATGGGAGAGATGAAACACACAGAGATGGGAGAGATGAAACACACAGAGATGGGAGAGATGAAGCACACAGAGATGGGAGAGATGAAACACACACAGATGGGAGAGATGAAACACACAGATGGGAGAGATGAAACACACAGAGATGGGAGAGATGAAACACACAGAGATGGGAGAGATGAAACACAGAGATGGGAGAGATGAAACACACAGAGATGGGAGAGATGAAACACACAGACATGGGAGAGATGAAAGACACAGAGATGGGAGAGATGAAACACACAGAGATGGGAGAGATGAAACACACAGAGATGGGAGAGATGAAACACACAGAGAGAGGGAGAGATGAAACACACAGAGATGGGAGAGATGAAACACACAGAGATGGGAGAGATGAAACACACAGAGATGGGAGAGATGAAGCACACAGAGATGGGAGAGATGAAACACACAGAGATGGGAGAGATGAAACACACAGAGATGGGAGAGATGAAGCACACAGAGATGGGAGAGATGAAACACACAGACATGGGAGAGATGAAAGACACAGAGATGGGAGAGATGAAACACACAGAGATGGGAGAGATGAAACACACAGAGATGGGAGAGATGAAACACACAGAGATGGGAGAGATGAAACACACAGAGATGGGAGAGATGAAACACACAGAGATGGGAGAGATGAAACACACAGAGATGGGAGAGATGAAACACACAGATGGGAGAGATGAAACACACAGAGATGGGAGAGATGAAACACACAGAGATGGGAGAGATAAAACACACAGAGATGGGAGAGATGAAGCACACAGAGATGGGAGAGATGAAACACACAGAGATGGGAGAGATGAAACACACAGACATGGGAGAGATGAAACACACACAGATGGGAGAGATGAAACACACAGAGATGGGAGAGATGAAACACACAGAGATGGGAGAGATGAAACACACAGAGATGGGAGAGATGAAACACACAGAGAGAGGGAGAGATGAAACACACAGAGAGAGGGAGAGATGAAACACACAGAGATGGGAGAGATGAAGCACACAGAGATGGGAGAGATGAAACACACAGAGATGGGAGAGATGAAACACACCGAGATGGGAGAGACGAAACACACAGAGAGAGGGAGAGATGAAACACACAGAGAGAGGGAGAGATGAAACACACAGAGAGAGGGAGAGATGAAACACACAGAGAGAGGGAGAGATGAAACACACAGAGAGAGGGAGAGATGAAACACACAGAGATGGGAGAGATGAAGCACACAGAGATGGGAGAGATGAAACACACAGAGATGGGAGAGATGAAACACACCGAGATGGGAGAGACGAAACACACAGAGATGGGAGAGATGAAACACACAGAGATGGGAGAGATGAAACACAGAGATGGGAGAGATGAAACACACAGAGATGGGAGAGATGAAACACACAGACATGGGAGAGATGAAAGACACAGAGATGGGAGAGATGAAACACACAGAGATGGGAGAGATGAAACACACAGAGATGGGAGAGATGAAACACTCAGAGATGGGCGAGAAGAAACACATAGATGGGAGAGATGAAACACACACAGATGGGAGAGATGAAACACACACAGATGGGAGAGATTAAACACACACAGATGGGAGAGATGAAACACACAGAGAGAGGGAGAGATGAAACACAAAAATATGGGAGAGATGAAACACACAGAAATGGGAGAGATGAAACACACAGAGATGGGAGAGATGAAACACACAGAGAGAGGGAGAGATGAAACACACAGAGATGGGAGAGATGAAACACACAGAGATGGGATACATGAAACACACAGAGATGGGAGAGATGAAACACACAGACATGGGAGAGATGAAACACACAGAGATGGGAGAGATGAAACACACAGAGATGGGAGAGATGAAACACACAGATTTGGGAGAGATGAAACACACAGAGATGGGATACACGAAACACACAGAGATGGGAGAGATGAAACACACAGACATGGGAGAGATGAAACACACAGAGATGGGAGAGATGAAACACACAGAGATGGGAGAGATGAAACACACAGAGATGGGAGAGATGAAACACACAGAGAGGGGGAGAGATGAAACACACACAGATGGGAGAGATGAAACACACAGAGATGGGAGAGATGAAACACACAGAGATGAGAGAGATGAAACACACAGAGATGGGAGAGATGAAACACACAGAGATGGGAGAGATGAAACACACAGAGATGGGAGAGATGAAACACAGAGAGAGGGAGAGATGAAACACACAGAGATGGGAGAGATGAAACACACATAGATGGGAGAGATGAAACACACAGAGATGGGAGAGATGAGACACAGAGAGAGGGAGAGATGAAACACACACAGATGGGAGAGATGAAACACACACAGATGGGAGAGATGAAACACACACAGATGGGAGAGATGAAACACACAGAGAGAGGGAGAGATGAAACACACAGAGAGAGGGAGAGATGAAACACACAGAGAGAGGGAGAGATGAAACACACAGAGAGAGGGAGAGATGAAACACACAGAGATGGGAGAGATGAAACACACAGAGAGAGGGAGAGATGAAACACACAGAGAGAGGGAGAGATGAAACACACAGAGAGAGGGAGAGATGAAACACACAGAGATGGGAGAGATGAAACACACAGAGATGGGAGAGATGAAACACACAGAGATGGGAGAGATGAAACACACAGAGATGGGAGAGATGAAACACACAGAGATGGGAGAGATGAAACACACAGAGATGGGAGAGATGAAACACACAGAGAGAGGGAGAGATGAAACACACAGAGATGGGAGAGATGAAACACACAGAGAGAGGGAGAGATGAAACACACAGAGAGAGGGAGAGATGAAACACACAGAGAGGGAGAGATGAAACACACAGAGATGGGAGAGATGAAACACACAGAGAGAGGGAGAGATGAAACACACAGAGAGAGGGAGAGATGAAACACACAGAGATGGGAGAGATGAAACACACAGAGAGAGGGAGAGATGAAACACACAGAGAGAGGGAGAGATGAAACACACAGAGAGAGGGAGAGATGAAACACACAGAGAGAGGGAGAGATGAAACACACAGAGATGGGAGAGATGAAACACACAGAGAGAGGGAGAGATGAAACACACAGAGAGAGGGAGAGATGAAACACACAGAGATGGGAGAGATGAAACACACAGAGAGAGGGAGAGATGAAACACACAGAGATGGGAGAGATGAAACACACAGAGAGAGGGAGAGATGAAACACACAGAGAGAGGGAGAGATGAAACACACAGAGAGAGGGCGAAAAATAATAAGAGTCTGTTTTGCCCCAAATGAGTCACTGGAAATACATCCGACAATCTGTCCTCATCCAAGGATGTTCAAAACAAGATACACCAAGTATGACAACCCAAACCATCATCACAGCATTCGAGTATTCCCTCAACATAGAGCTATAACTCTAGATGGTATCCCAGTAAATCTATCTGTATAACAAATGATTCATTCAGTTGGGTCAATTTGAACACAAAACCTAGGTACTTTAGCAGAAGGAACAAAATATCATGCACAGCTCATTTTAAAAGCAACCAACCACAAAAAAAGTATTGTTTTTTGACACCAGTCTTCTAACTGTAAAATAAGCTACTTTATTGAAACACTTCTGTAACACAATGACGGCATAAATAGGAGGAAAAACATTAATAGCTTATAATTACTAACCAAGTAACAGCTCTGCCAGTGCCAGAGAAGTGTGACATTGGAAAAGTGAATTTGCTCAGAACAAAGCAAAGATAGAAAAGTAAAGTACAGATCAAAGTATCAGATCCATTGTATATGACTTGTTTACTCATGAGCCTATCACACATTACCTTTCATTGGATTATTCTTACCACATGGAATACACTCCTATGGAAAATCAAGACATCATAAACAGCTAAATCGATATTCCACGAAGTTCAGAACTCCCAATTCTGAAGAACAGAATCAAAACAGTCCCTCTACACTACAGTTGAATAACTTCACTTCAATACCAACTCCTTGGAGCTATATCAACTCCTAGCCTTGTGATCTGACCCAACAGACCTCATTGTTAGGGAACTGGAGTATCCATGGGGTCTCTGTAGCCTGGGTGCTGTCATGTCTCTGCATTAGCCTGCTATAGACTCCTAGCCTTGTGATCTGACCCAACAGACCTCATTGTTAGGGAACTTGGGTATCCATGGGGTCTCTGTAGCCTGGGTGCTGTCATGTCTCTGCATTAGCCTGCTATAGACTCCTAGACTGGGCTGATGCAGACAGACTGGCACCCAGGCTATCTGATATGACCTGATCTGGCTATGTACCATCCCTCCTCACCTGGCAGGTGGAGACTCACCTGCGCTGGTCTCAAAGGTGACAACATTGCTGGAGATGCTGTGGTATTCGTTGGAGTACACCCTCAGGCGGTACTTGGCCCCTTCGATCAGCCCCGCCAGCTTAATGGGCGGCTGGTTCACTGGTACGCTTGACACACTGCCATTGCCTTGGAACACAAGAGAGGTGCCAATCATACTACGTCATTGGGCGTGGCCAGGCTACCATGGTAACAAAGTAAGTACCACATAATGATGCGACATGGGTGGGGCTGTTTCTTCCCCTATGAGATGGTGGGCCACTGGAGTAAATTGAGACTGAACCAATGCAGCACACACACACATCCAACATCCACCACTCATTAACAACCTCGTTGAAATGAATAGCTACATCAGTAACGTATATGGCTATGTTAATAGAATTACTAGAGAGTGAAAGTGAATAGAGCTGCAGCTCTTTAAGGAAGCTTTTAAAATATGGCTTTTAGAGGATTCTTTTTGGTTAATTTTCTTCTCAGTGGAAGTGAAACCACATTTTCTCCTGGGGATAATGCTCCTGAAAAATCTAATCTAAAAAGGTGACTTTTTGTGGAGCGGGAGAAGAGGTAGAGCTAGAGAGTAGGTGTTCCTTCAGGCTACTATAATACAGTGGACATCAAGGTTTTACGAAGCTAAACTCCCGCTGAATTGGCAACAGTAAGTTGGTTGTATTACCCTGACTGGTGGAATTTAAATGGACCATTATGAAACACTCTGTATTCTGGAATAGCAAAGGGCGGGAGGATAGAGAAGCACTGTTTCTCGATTACCCATAGTCCTCCACTCATCTCAATAAAAAGGGCGGGAGGATAGAGAAGCACTGTGTCTCGATTACCCATAGTCCTCCACTCAACTCAATAAAAAGGGCGGGATGGTAGAGAAGCACTGTCTCGATTACCCATAGTCCTCCACTCAACTCAATAAAAAGGGCGGGATGGTAGAGAAGCACTGTCTCGATTACCCATAGTCCTCCACTCATCTCAATAAAAAGGGCGGGAGGATAGAGAAGCACTGTGTCTCGATTACCCATAGTCCTCCACTCAACTCAATAAAAAGGGCGGGATGGTAGAGAAGCACTGTGTCTCGATTACCCATAGTCCTCCACTCATCTCAATAAAAAGGGCGGGATGGTAGAGAAGCACTGTCTCGATTACCCATAGTCCTCCACTCATCTCAATAAAAAGGGCGGGAGGATAGAGAAGCACTGTGTCTCGATTACCCATAGTCCTCCACTCATCTCGATAAAAAGGGCGGGATGGTAGAGAAGCACTGTGTCTCGATTACCCATAGTCCTCCACTCATCTCAATAAAAAGGGCGGGATGGTAGAGAAGCACTGTGTCTCGATTACCCATAGTCCTCCACTCATCTCAATAAAAAGGGCGGGATGGTAGAGAAGCACTGTCTCGATTACCCATAGTCCTCCACTCAACTCAATAAAAGGGCGGGAGGATAGAGAAGCACTGTGTCTCGATTACCCATAGTCCTCCACTCATCTCGATAAAAGGGCGGGATGGTAGAGAAGCACTGTCTCGATTACCCATAGTCCTCCACTCAACTCAATAAAAAGGGCGGGAGGGTAGAGAAGCACTGTCTCGATTACCCATAGTCCTCCACTCAACTCAATAAAAGGGCGGGAGGGTAGAGAAGCACTGTCTCGATTACCCATAGTCCTCCACTCATCTCGATGAAAAGGGCGGGATGGTAGAGAAGCACTGTGTCTCGATTACCCATAGTCCTCCACTCATCTCGATGAAAAGGGCGGGATGGTAGAGAAGCACTGTGTCTCGATTACCCATAGTCCTCCACTCATCTCAATAAAAGGGCGGGAGGATAGAGAAGCACTGTGTCTCGATTACCCATAGTCCTCCACTCATCTCGATAAAAGGGCGGGATGGTAGAGAAGCACTGTCTCGATTACCCATAGTCCTCCACTCAACTCAATAAAAGGGCGGGAGGGTAGAGAAGCACTGTGTCTCGATTACCCATAGTCCTCCACTCATCTCAATAAAAAGGGCGGGATGGTAGAGAAGCACTGTCTCGATTACCCATAGTCCTCCACTCATCTCAATAAAAAGGGCGGGAGGATAGAGAAGCACTGTGTCTCGATTACCCATAGTCCTCCACTCATCTCAATAAAAGGGCGGGATGGTAGAGAAGCACTGTCTCGATTACCCATAGTCCTCCACTCAACTCAATAAAAAGGGCGGGAGGGTAGAGAAGCACTGTCTCGATTACCCATAGTCCTCCACTCATCTCAATAAAAGGGCGGGAGGATAGAGAAGCACTGTGTCTCGATTACCCATAGTCCTCCACTCATCTCGATAAAAAGGGCGGGATGGTAGAGAAGCACTGTCTCGATTACCCATAGTCCTCCACTCAACTCAATAAAAGGGCGGGAGGGTAGAGAAGCACTGTCTCGATTACCCATAGTCCTCCACTCAACTCAATAAAAAAGGGCGGGATGGTAGAGAAGCACTGTGTCTCGATTACCCATAGTCCTCCACTCAACTCAATAAAAGGGCGGGATGGTAGAGAAGCACTGTGTCTCGATTACCCATAGTCCTCCACTCATCTCGATGAAAAGGGCGGGATGGTAGAGAAGCACTGTCTCGATTACCCATAGTCCTCCACTCATCTCAATAAAAAGGGCGGGATGGTAGAGAAGCACTGTCTCGATTACCCATAGTCCTCCACTCAACTCAATAAAAAGGGCGGGATGGTAGAGAAGCACTGTGTCTCGATTACCCATAGTCCTCCACTCAACTCAATAAAAAGGGCGGGATGGTAGAGAAGCACTGTCTCGATTACCCATAGTCCTCCACTCATCTCAATAAAAAGGGCGGGATGGTAGAGAAGCACTGTCTCGATTACCCATAGTCCTCCACTCATCTCGATAAAAAGGGCGGGAGGATAGAGAAGCACTGTCTCGATTACCCATAGTCCTCCACTCATCTCGATGAAAAGGGCGGGATGGTAGAGAAGCACTGTGTCTCGATTACCCATAGTCCTCCACTCATCTCGATGAAAAGGGCGGGATGGTAGAGAAGCACTGTGTCTCGATTACCCATAGTCCTCCACTCATCTCGATGAAAAGGGCGGGATGGTAGAGAAGCACTGTGTCTCGATTACCCATAGTCCTCCACTCATCTCAATAAAAAGGGCGGGATGGTAGAGAAGCACTGTGTCTCGATTACCCATAGTCCTCCACTCAACTCAATAAAAAGGGCGGGATGGTAGAGAAGCACTGTCTCGATTACCCATAGTCCTCCACTCATCTCAATAAAAAGGGCGGGATGGTAGAGAAGCACTGTCTCGATTACCCATAGTCCTCCACTCATCTCGATAAAAAGGGCGGGAGGATAGAGAAGCACTGTCTCGATTACCCATAGTCCTCCACTCATCTCGATGAAAAGGGCGGGATGGTAGAGAAGCACTGTGTCTCGATTACCCATAGTCCTCCACTCATCTCGATGAAAAGGGCGGGATGGTAGAGAAGCACTGTCTCGATTACCCATAGTCCTCCACTCATCTCAATAAAAGGGCGGGAGGATAGAGAAGCACTGTCTCGATTACCCATAGTCCTCCACTCATCTCAATAAAAAGGGCGGGAGGATAGAGAAGCACTGTCTCGATTACCCATAGTCCTCCACTCATCTCAATAAAAAGGGCGGGAGGATAGAGAAGCACTGTCTCGATTACCCATAGTCCTCCACTCATCTCAATAAAAGGGCGGGATGGTAGAGAAGCACTGTCTCGATTACCCATAGTCCTCCACTCATCTCGATAAAAGGGCGGGAGGATAGAGAAGCACTGTCTCGATTACCCATAGTCCTCCACTCATCTCGATGAAAAGGGCGGGATGGTAGAGAAGCACTGTGTCTCGATTACCCATAGTCCTCCACTCATCTCGATGAAAAGGGCGGGATGGTAGAGAAGCACTGTCTCGATTACCCATAGTCCTCCACTCAACTCAATAAAAGGGCGGGATGGTAGAGAAGCACTGTCTCGATTACCCATAGTCCTCCACTCATCTCAATAAAAGGGCGGGATGGTAGAGAAGCACTGTGTCTCGATTACCCATAGTCCTCCACTCATCTCAATAAAAAGGGCGGGATGGTAGAGAAGCACTGTCTCGATTACCCATAGTCCTCCACTCATCTCGATAAAAAGGGCGGGAGGATAGAGAAGCACTGTGTCTCGATTACCCATAGTCCTCCACTCAACTCAATAAAAAGGGCGGGAGGGTAGAGAAGCACTGTCTCGATTACCCATAGTCCTCCACTCATCTCGATGAAAAGGGCGGGATGGTAGAGAAGCACTGTGTCTCGATTACCCATAGTCCTCCACTCATCTCAATAAAAAGGGCGGGAGGATAGAGAAGCACTGTGTCTCGATTACCCATAGTCCTCCACTCATCTCGATAAAAGGGCGGGATGGTAGAGAAGCACTGTCTCGATTACCCATAGTCCTCCACTCAACTCAATAAAAGGGCGGGAGGGTAGAGAAGCACTGTGTCTCGATTACCCATAGTCCTCCACTCATCTCAATAAAAGGGCGGGATGGTAGAGAAGCACTGTCTCGATTACCCATAGTCCTCCACTCATCTCAATAAAAAGGGCGGGAGGATAGAGAAGCACTGTGTCTCGATTACCCATAGTCCTCCACTCATCTCAATAAAAGGGCGGGATGGTAGAGAAGCACTGTCTCGATTACCCATAGTCCTCCACTCAACTCAATAAAAGGGCGGGAGGGTAGAGAAGCACTGTCTCGATTACCCATAGTCCTCCACTCAACTCAATAAAAAGGGCGGGATGGTAGAGAAGCACTGTCTCGATTACCCATAGTCCTCCACTCATCTCGATAAAAAGGGCGGGATGGTAGAGAAGCACTGTCTCGATTACCCATAGTCCTCCACTCAACTCAATAAAAAGGGCGGGATGGTAGAGAAGCACTGTCTCGATTACCCATAGTCCTCCACTCAACTCAATAAAAAGGGCGGGATGGTAGAGAAGCACTGTCTCGATTACCCATAGTCCTCCACTCATCTCAATAAAAAGGGCGGGATGGTAGAGAAGCACTGTCTCGATTACCCATAGTCCTCCACTCAACTCAATAAAAAGGGCGGGATGGTAGAGAAGCACTGTGTCTCGATTACCCATAGTCCTCCACTCAACTCAATAAAAAGGGCGGGATGGTAGAGAAGCACTGTCTCGATTACCCATAGTCCTCCACTCATCTCAATAAAAGGGCGGGATGGTAGAGAAGCACTGTCTCGATTACCCATAGTCCTCCACTCATCTCGATAAAAGGGCGGGAGGATAGAGAAGCACTGTCTCGATTACCCATAGTCCTCCACTCATCTCGATGAAAAGGGCGGGATGGTAGAGAAGCACTGTGTCTCGATTACCCATAGTCCTCCACTCATCTCGATAAAAAGGGCGGGATGGTAGAGAAGCACTGTCTCGATTACCCATAGTCCTCCACTCATCTCGATGAAAAGGGCGGGATGGTAGAGAAGCACTGTGTCTCGATTACCCATAGTCCTCCACTCATCTCGATAAAAAGGGCGGGATGGTAGAGAAGCACTGTGTCTCGATTACCCATAGTCCTCCACTCAACTCAATAAAAAGGGCGGGATGGTAGAGAAGCACTGTCTCGATTACCCATAGTCCTCCACTCATCTCGATAAAAAGGGCGGGATGGTAGAGAAGCACTGTCTCGATTACCCATAGTCCTCCACTCATCTCGATAAAAAGGGCGGGAGGATAGAGAAGCACTGTCTCGATTACCCATAGTCCTCCACTCATCTCGATGAAAAGGGCGGGATGGTAGAGAAGCACTGTGTCTCGATTACCCATAGTCCTCCACTCATCTCGATGAAAAGGGCGGGATGGTAGAGAAGCACTGTCTCGATTACCCATAGTCCTCCACTCATCTCAATAAAAAGGGCGGGAGGATAGAGAAGCACTGTCTCGATTACCCATAGTCCTCCACTCAACTCAATAAAAAGGGCGGGATGGTAGAGAAGCACTGTGTCTCGATTACCCATAGTCCTCCACTCATCTCAATAAAAAGGGCGGGAGGATAGAGAAGCACTGTCTCGATTACCCATAGTCCTCCACTCATCTCAATAAAAAGGGCGGGATGGTAGAGAAGCACTGTCTCGATTACCCATAGTCCTCCACTCATCTCGATAAAAGGGCGGGAGGATAGAGAAGCACTGTCTCGATTACCCATAGTCCTCCACTCATCTCGATGAAAAGGGCGGGATGGTAGAGAAGCACTGTGTCTCGATTACCCATAGTCCTCCACTCATCTCGATGAAAAGGGCGGGATGGTAGAGAAGCACTGTCTCGATTACCCATAGTCCTCCACTCAACTCAATAAAAGGGCGGGATGGTAGAGAAGCACTGTCTCGATTACCCATAGTCCTCCACTCATCTCAATAAAAAGGGCGGGATGGTAGAGAAGCACTGTGTCTCGATTACCCATAGTCCTCCACTCAACTCAATAAAAAGGGCGGGATGGTAGAGAAGCACTGTCTCGATTACCCATAGTCCTCCACTCATCTCAATAAAAAGGGCGGGAGGATAGAGAAGCACTGTGTCTCGATTACCCATAGTCCTCCACTCAACTCAATAAAAAGGGCGGGAGGGTAGAGAAGCACTGTGTCTCGATTACCCATAGTCCTCCACTCATCTCAATAAAAAGGGCGGGAGGATAGAGAAGCACTGTGTCTCGATTACCCATAGTCCTCCACTCATCTCAATAAAAAGGGCGGGAGGATAGAGAAGCACTGTGTCTCGATTACCCATAGTCCTCCACTCATCTCAATAAAAAGGGCGGGAGGATAGAGAAGCACTGTGTCTCGATTACCCATAGTCCTCCACTCATCTCAATAAAAAGGGCGGGAGGATAGAGAAGCACTGTGTCTCGATTACCCATAGTCCTCCACTCAACTCAATAAAAAGGGCGGGATGGTAGAGAAGCACTGTGTCTCGATTACCCATAGTCCTCCACTCATCTCAATAAAAAGGGCGGGATGGTAGAGAAGCACTGTGTCTCGATTACCCATAGTCCTCCACTCAACTCAATAAAAAGGGCGGGATGGTAGAGAAGCACTGTGTCTCGATTACCCATAGTCCTCCACTCATCTCAATAAAAAGGGCGGGAGGATAGAGAAGCACTGTCTCGATTACCCATAGTCCTCCACTCATCTCAATAAAAAGGGCGGGAGGATAGAGAAGCACTGTGTCTCGATTACCCATAGTCCTCCACTCATCTCCTAATAAAAGGGCGGGATGGTAGAGAAGCACTGTCTCGATTACCCATAGTCCTCCACTCATCTCAATAAAAAGGGCGGGATGGTAGAGAAGCACTGTCTCGATTACCCATAGTCCTCCACTCATCTCAATAAAAGGGCGGGATGGTAGAGAAGCACTGTGTCTCGATTACCCATAGTCCTCCACTCATCTCGATGAAAAGGGCGGGAGGATAGAGAAGCACTGTGTCTCGATTACCCATAGTCCTCCACTCATCTCAATAAAAGGGCGGGAGGATAGAGAAGCACTGTGTCTCGATTACCCATAGTCCTCCACTCATCTCAATAAAAGGGCGGGAGGATAGAGAAGCACTGTGTCTCGATTACCCATAGTCCTCCACTCAACTCAATAAAAAGGGCGGGATGGTAGAGAAGCACTGTGTCTCGATTACCCATAGTCCTCCACTCATCTCGATAAAAGGGCGGGATGGTAGAGAAGCACTGTGTCTCGATTACCCATAGTCCTCCACTCATCTCAATAAAAAGGGCGGGATGGTAGAGAAGCACTGTGTCTCGATTACCCATAGTCCTCCACTCAACTCAATAAAAAGGGCGGGATGGTAGAGAAGCACTGTGTCTCGATTACCCATAGTCCTCCACTCAACTCAATAAAAAGGGCGGGATGGTAGAGAAGCACTGTGTCTCGATTACCCATAGTCCTCCACTCAACTCAATAAAAAGGGCGGGATGGTAGAGAAGCACTGTGTCTCGATTACCCATAGTCCTCCACTCAACTCAATAAAAAGGGCGGGATGGTAGAGAAGCACTGTCTCGATTACCCATAGTCCTCCACTCATCTCAATAAAAAGGGCGGGATGGTAGAGAAGCACTGTGTCTCGATTACCCATAGTCCTCCACTCATCTCGATAAAAGGGCGGGAGGATAGAGAAGCACTGTCTCGATTACCCATAGTCCTCCACTCAACTCAATAAAAAGGGCGGGATGGTAGAGAAGCACTGTCTCGATTACCCATAGTCCTCCACTCATCTCGATAAAAAGGGCGGGAGGATAGAGAAGCACTGTGTCTCGATTACCCATAGTCCTCCACTCATCTCGATAAAAAGGGCGGGATGGTAGAGAAGCACTGTGTCTCGATTACCCATAGTCCTCCACTCAACTCAATAAAAAGGGCGGGATGGTAGAGAAGCACTGTGTCTCGATTACCCATAGTCCTCCACTCATCTCAATAAAAGGGCGGGATGATAGAGAAGCACTGTCTCGATTACCCATAGTCCTCCACTCAACTCAATAAAAAGGGCGGGATGGTAGAGAAGCACTGTCTCGATTACCCATAGTCCTCCACTCATCTCGATGAAAAGGGCGGGAGGATAGAGAAGCACTGTGTCTCGATTACCCATAGTCCTCCACTCATCTCGATAAAAGGGCGGGATGGTAGAGAAGCACTGTGTCTCGATTACCCATAGTCCTCCACTCAACTCAATAAAAAGGGCGGGATGGTAGAGAAGCACTGTGTCTCGATTACCCATAGTCCTCCACTCATCTCAATAAAAAGGGCGGGATGGTAGAGAAGCACTGTGTCTCGATTACCCATAGTCCTCCACTCATCTCAATAAAAAGAGGGCGGGAGGGTAGAGAAGCACTGTCTCGATTACCCATAGTCCTCCACTCAACTCAATAAAAAGGGCGGGATGGTAGAGAAGCACTGTCTCGATTACCCATAGTCCTCCACTCATCTCGATGAAAAGGGCGGGAGGATAGAGAAGCACTGTGTCTCGATTACCCATAGTCCTCCACTCATCTCGATAAAAGGGCGGGAGGGTAGAGAAGCACTGTGTCTCGATTACCCATAGTCCTCCACTCAACTCAATAAAAGGGCGGGATGGTAGAGAAGCACTGTGTCTCGATTACCCATAGTCCTCCACTCAACTCAATAAAAGGGCGGGATGGTAGAGAAGCACTGTGTCTCGATTACCCATAGTCCTCCACTCAACTCAATAAAAGGGCGGGATGGTAGAGAAGCACTGTGTCTCGATTACCCATAGTCCTCCACTCAACTCAATAAAAAGGGCGGGATGGTAGAGAAGCACTGTCTCGATTACCCATAGTCCTCCACTCATCTCGATAAAAAGGGCGGGAGGATAGAGAAGCACTGTCTCGATTACCCATAGTCCTCCACTCAACTCAATAAAAGGGCGGGATGGTAGAGAAGCACTGTCTCGATTACCCATAGTCCTCCACTCATCTCAATAAAAGGGCGGGAGGGTAGAGAAGCACTGTGTCTCGATTACCCATAGTCCTCCACTCAACTCAATAAAAGGGCGGGATGGTAGAGAAGCACTGTGTCTCGATTACCCATAGTCCTCCACTCAACTCAATAAAAGGGCGGGATGGTAGAGAAGCACTGTGTCTCGATTACCCATAGTCCTCCACTCATCTCGATGAAAAGGGTGGGAGGATAGAGAAGCACTGTGTCTCGATTACCCATAGTCCTCCACTCAACTCAATAAAAGGGCGGGATGGTAGAGAAGCACTGTCTCGATTACCCATAGTCCTCCACTCAACTCAATAAAAGGGCGGGATGGTAGAGAAGCACTGTGTCTCGATTACCCATAGTCCTCCACTCATCTCAATAAAAGGGCGGGAGGATAGAGAAGCACTGTCTCGATTACCCATAGTCCTCCACTCATCTCAATAAAAGGGCGGGATGGTAGAGAAGCACTGTCTCGATTACCCATAGTCCTCCACTCATCTCAATAAAAGGGCGGGATGGTAGAGAAGCACTGTGTCTCGATTACCCATAGTCCTCCACTCATCTCGATGAAAAGGGCGGGATGGTAGAGAAGCACTGTGTCTCAATTACCCATAGTCCTCCACTCATCTCAATAAAAAGGGCGGGAGGATAGAGAAGCACTGTCTCGATTACCCATAGTCCTCCACTCATCTCAATAAAAGGGCGGGATGGTAGAGAAGCACTGTCTCGATTACCCATAGTCCTCCACTCATCTCAATAAAAGGGCGGGATGGTAGAGAAGCACTGTGTCTCAATTACCCATAGTCCTCCACTCATCTCAATAAAAGGGCGGGAGGATAGAGAAGCACTGTCTCGATTACCCATAGTCCTCCACTCATCTCAATAAAAGGGCGGGATGGTAGAGAAGCACTGTCTCGATTACCCATAGTCCTCCACTCATCTCAATAAAAAGGGCGGGATGGTAGAGAAGCACTGTCTCGATTACCCATAGTCCTCCACTCATCTCGATGAAAAGGGCGGGATGGTAGAGAAGCACTGTGTCTCAATTACCCATAGTCCTCCACTCATCTCAATAAAAGGGCGGGAGGATAGAGAAGCACTGTGTCTCGATTACCCATAGTCCTCCACTCAACTCAATAAAAGGGCGGGATGGTAGAGAAGCACTGTCTCGATTACCCATAGTCCTCCACTCAACTCAATAAAAAGGGCGGGATGGTAGAGAAGCACTGTCTCGATTACCCATAGTCCTCCACTCATCTCGATAAAAAGGGCGGGAGGATAGAGAAGCACTGTCTCGATTACCCATAGTCCTCCACTCATCTCGATGAAAAGGGCGGGATGGTAGAGAAGCACTGTGTCTCAATTACCCATAGTCCTCCACTCATCTCAATAAAAAGGGCGGGAGGATAGAGAAGCACTGTCTCGATTACCCATAGTCCTCCACTCATCTCGATAAAAAGGGCGGGATGGTAGAGAAGCACTGTCTCGATTACCCATAGTCCTCCACTCATCTCGATAAAAAGGGCGGGAGGGTAGAGAAGCACTGTGTCTCGATTACCCATAGTCCTCCACTCAACTCAATAAAAAGGGCGGGATGGTAGAGAAGCACTGTCTCGATTACCCATAGTCCTCCACTCATCTCAATAAAAAGGGCGGGATGGTAGAGAAGCACTGTCTCGATTACCCATAGTCCTCCACTCATCTCAATAAAAAGGGCGGGATGGTAGAGAAGCACTGTGTCTCGATTACCCATAGTCCTCCACTCATCTCGATAAAAGGGCGGGATGGTAGAGAAGCACTGTCTCGATTACCCATAGTCCTCCACTCATCTCAATAAAAAGGGCGGGATGGTAGAGAAGCACTGTCTCGATTACCCATAGTCCTCCACTCATCTCAATAAAAAGGGCGGGATGGTAGAGAAGCACTGTCTCGATTACCCATAGTCCTCCACTCATCTCAATAAAAAGGGCGGGAGGGTAGAGAAGCACTGTCTCGATTACCCATAGTCCTCCACTCAACTCAATAAAAAGGGCGGGATGGTAGAGAAGCACTGTGTCTCGATTACCCATAGTCCTCCACTCATCTCAATAAAAAGGGCGGGATGGTAGAGAAGCACTGTGTCTCGATTACCCATAGTCCTCCACTCATCTCAATAAAAAGGGCGGGATGGTAGAGAAGCACTGTCTCGATTACCCATAGTCCTCCACTCATCTCGATAAAAAGGGTGGGAGGATAGAGAAGCACTGTCTCGATTACCCATAGTCCTCCACTCATCTCGATGAAAAGGGCGGGATGGTAGAGAAGCACTGTGTCTCGATTACCCATAGTCCTCCACTCAACTCAATAAAAAGGGCGGGAGGGTAGAGAAGCACTGTCTCGATTACCCATAGTCCTCCACTCAACTCAATAAAAAGGGCGGGATGGTAGAGAAGCACTGTCTCGATTACCCATAGTCCTCCACTCATCTCAATAAAAAGGGCGGGATGGTAGAGAAGCACTGTCTCGATTACCCATAGTCCTCCACTCATCTCGATAAAAAGGGTGGGAGGATAGAGAAGCACTGTCTCGATTACCCATAGTCCTCCACTCATCTCGATGAAAAGGGCGGGATGGTAGAGAAGCACTGTGTCTCGATTACCCATAGTCCTCCACTCAACTCAATAAAAAGGGCGGGATGGTAGAGAAGCACTGTCTCGATTACCCATAGTCCTCCACTCATCTCGATAAAAAGGGTGGGAGGATAGAGAAGCACTGTCTCGATTACCCATAGTCCTCCACTCATCTCGATGAAAAGGGCGGGATGGTAGAGAAGCACTGTGTCTCGATTACCCATAGTCCTCCACTCAACTCAATAAAAAGGGCGGGATGGTAGAGAAGCACTGTGTCTCAATTACCCATAGTCCTCCACTCATCTCAATAAAAAGGGCGGGAGGATAGAGAAGCACTGTCTCGATTACCCATAGTCCTCCACTCATCTCGATAAAAAGGGCGGGAGGATAGAGAAGCACTGTGTCTCAATTACCCATAGTCCTCCACTCATCTCGATAAAAAGGGCGGGAGGATAGAGAAGCACTGTCTCGATTACCCATAGTCCTCCACTCATCTCGATAAAAAGGGTGGGAGGATAGAGAAGCACTGTCTCGATTACCCATAGTCATCCACTCATCTCGATGAAAAGGGTGGGAGGATAGAGAAGCACTGTCTCGATTACCCATAGTCCTCCACTCATCTCGATAAAAGGGTGGGAGGATAGAGAAGCACTGTCTCGATTACCCATAGTCATCCACTCATCTCAATAAAAAGGGCGGGATGGTAGAGAAGCACTGTGTCTCAATTACCCATAGTCCTCCACTCATCTCGATAAAAAGGGCGGGAGGATAGAGAAGCACTGTCTCGATTACCCATAGTCCTCCACTCATCTCGATAAAAAGGGTGGGAGGATAGAGAAGCACTGTCTCGATTACCCATAGTCATCCACTCATCTCGATGAAAAGGGCGGGATGGTAGAGAAGCACTGTGTCTCGATTACCCATAGTCCTCCACTCAACTCAATAAAAAGGGCGGGATGGTAGAGAAGCACTGTGTCTCGATTACCCATAGTCCTCCACTCAACTCAATAAAAAGGGCGGGAGGATAGAGAAGCACTGTGTCTCGATTACCCATAGTCCTCCACTCATCTCAATAAAAAGGGCGGGATGGTAGAGAAGCACTGTGTCTCGATTACCCATAGTCCTCCACTCATCTCAATAAAAAGGGCGGGATGGTAGAGAAGCACTGTGTCTCGATTACCCATAGTCCTCCACTCATCTCGATAAAAAGGGCGGGATGGTAGAGAAGCACTGTGTCTCGATTACCCATAGTCCTCCACTCATCTCAATAAAAAGGGCGGGATGGTAGAGAAGCACTGTGTCTCGATTACCCATAGTCCTCCACTCATCTCAATAAAAAGGGCGGGATGGTAGAGAAGCACTGTGTCTCGATTACCCATAGTCCTCCACTCATCTCAATAAAAAGGGCGGGATGGTAGAGAAGCACTGTGTCTCGATTACCCATAGTCCTCCACTCATCTCGATGAAAAGGGCGGGATGGTAGAGAAGCACTGTGTCTCGATTACCCATAGTCCTCCACTCATCTCAATAAAAAGGGCGGGATGGTAGAGAAGCACTGTGTCTCGATTACCCATAGTCCTCCACTCATCTCGATGAAAAGGGCGGGATGGTAGAGAAGCACTGTGTCTCGATTACCCATAGTCCTCCACTCAACTCAATAAAAAGGGCGGGAGGATAGAGAAGCACTGTGTCTCGATTACCCATAGTCCTCCACTCAACTCAATAAAAAGGGCGGGAGGATAGAGAAGCACTGTCTCGATTACCCATAGTCCTCCACTCATCTCGATGAAAAGGGCGGGAGGATAGAGAAGCACTGTCTCGATTACCCATAGTCCTCCACTCATCTCAATAAAAAGAAACACACCAATGGTGAAAACGAAACGCGGCAACTTTTCAATGGAAAGACGTGCCCCTTCACCAAGCTGTGGGCTGGTGATGGCTGGTGGCGCACGCAAACCTGTGACATCATGCACCATGCTATGACATGACCTTTGATCCCCTGAAAGGGTGACATCATCATATAGCAATCATCATACAGCAATCAACCAAATTCATTCCAAAGCTTAGTACATCCACTGCAGCCTCTGAAGCTACTAAACCAAATCATATGAAACAAAATGCATCCTTGACTAGGCAACAAACAGGCCTGAAGCACTGCGAAAATCAATCAGTGGGAAGAATGTCTGACTAATATAAAAACACATTCCTTACAACCATTAAAACATGAAGCTGAAACTAATGACTGAAATGCCCATGTAAAAAGTGTGTGAATAAAGACAACATCCTCCCTCCCCCTCACTCTTACTCTAAACAGTCAATAGAAAAACAAGCCACACAACCAATCATACAGCCAGCCAGCCAGACACACAGCCAGGCAGACAGACACACAGCAAGCCAGCCAGCCAGCCAGAAACACACACAGCCAGCCAGAAACACAGACACACAGCCATTCAGACACACGGCCGGCCAGCCAGCCAGACACACAGGCACGCAGCCAGCCAGACACACAGCTAGCCAGCCAGACACACAGCCAGCCAGCCAGACACACAGACACACAGCCAGCCAGCCAGACACACAACCAGCCAGCCAGCCAGACACACAGCCAGCCAGACACACAGCCAGCCAGCCAGACACACAGCCAGCCAGCCAGACAGACACACAGCCAGCCAGACAGGCACCCAGCCAGACAGATGAAGCAGCAGCATGATACTGGGTAGTAGCCATGAAGTATGCACACTGCACAGTATGGGGAGTTAGGACATCATAATACACAATGCGTATGAACAATACAAAGACACATTTCCAAACAGAGAGATGGACAAAGAGCAGGAAAGAGGGAGAAAGTTAGGTATCTTGTGTGTTAGAACTATGTCATTGATACAGGGGAAAACAGATCAATGTGTGCACATGCTCAGCTCCTGTGAACATCACCCTAACATCTTCTCTTTTCACTCAGGATGATTGAACACACACATATACTGACATCACTGTACCATCAGTATACTGTAGTAAGTAGCATATATTTAAGGAATGTTTTCATTAAACTGTGTATTTCCCTCCAGTAAAATTAAATGTCATTCTAGATGGGTCTCTCTCTCTCTCTCATCTCACTTAACAGTGGAGATAGGAAGAGACTTTGGGATTTTGTGCATTATAACTATGTCATTGATATAATTAGAAAATGCTGATAAACAATATACAGTCATAAGAACGTATAAATAATATACAGTTATAGGGACAAGTTCTTCATAGTTGTGTGAGAACATCACCCCATCCCTGGGTTTCTCTCTCTAGCTCTCTCCTTTCACAATTTCCTGTTTCAAAGTACTGACTAAGATCTCTCTTAATTTCTCCCTCAGCCTCACAAAATAGTTTCTGAAAGGAACTTCTGTTCGAACCGGAGAGAGAAAATGAACACGGGCACAATGAAAGGCAAATACAACAAAGGGATTTTTTAAGAAAACAGAAACTCAAAACCTCCAATCAAAGTACAATAAAAACTGGGGGTGCTATAAAATAACACAGTCATTATTTAAATGGGAATCCCACAGAATATATGATATATTTCACTCTATCTACAGCTATACAGATCATAATCTGACTTATATAGGCAATTGAACTCAGCTCTGCTGAAGCAAAATGAAATGAGAGTTGAGAGTTTCCCCTCAGACATTCCCTGGGAGTTTTATGAATAGAAATGAGAATGTTGCATGACTCGCCTCCAAATAAAAGCCTCATTTCTCTACTAGAGTGAAGGGCTGTCATGAATTGGACTGGATTTCTTTAATAAAGTCAGTTTGGTGTATGTCTCTGCCCCATGAATGCCTCACAGTTCCTTTCAGAAAGCCTAGTATCTCTGCAGAGATAGACAGTCTGAAAACTGACTTCACTATTGACATTTCTTCCTAGGATGGGTTTTGAACTGTACGATAGACTTGGGTTAAATACATATGTAAAATCCTTTCAAATATTTGAGCTGGGCTTGATTTAGTTTGACTGTTGCAATGGCACAAACTCTGGTTATTGTCTTACCATCCAGAAGCTCTGACACAAACTCTGGGTCTTTTCTTATTGTCCAGCCTAAGAGCTGAAAAACTCTGTGTCTTTTCTTATTGTCCAGCCTAAGAGCTGAAAAACTCTGTGTCTTTTCTTATTGTCCAGCCTAAGAGCTGAAAAACTCTGTGTCTTTTCTTATTGTCCAGCCTAAGAGCTGAAAAACTCTGTGTCTTTTCTTATTGTCCAGCCTAAGAGCTGAAAAACTCTGTGTCTTTTCTTATTGTCCAGCCTAAGAGCTGAAAAACTCTGTGTCTTTTCTTATTGTCCAGCCTAAGAGCTGAAAAACTCTGTGTCTTTTCTTATTGTCCAGCCTAAGAGCTGAAAAACTCTGGGTCTTTTCTTATTGTCCAGCCTAAGAGCTGAAAAACTCTGGGTCTTTTCTTATTGTCCAGCCTAAGAGCTGAAAAACTCTGTGTCTTTTCTTATTGTCCAGCCTAAGAGCTGAAAAACTCTGTGTCTTTTCTTATTGTCCAGCCTAAGAGCTGAAAAACTCTGGGTCTTTTCTTATTGTCCAGCCTAAGAGCTGAAAAACTCTGTGTCTTTTCTTATTGTCCAGCCTAAGAGCTGAAAAACTCTGTGTCTTTTCTTATTGTCCAGCCTAAGAGCTGAAAAACTCTGTGTCTTTTCTTATTGTCCAGCCTAAGAGCTGAAAAACTCTGGGTCTTTTCTTATTGTCCAGCCTAAGAGCTGAAAAACTCTGGGTCTTTTCTTATTGTCCAGCCTAAGAGCTGAAAAACTCTGTGTCTTTTCTTATTGTCCAGCCTAAGAGCTGAAAAACTCTGGGTCTTTTCTTATTGTCCAGCCTAAGAGCTGAAAAACTCTGGGTCTTTTCTTATTGTCCAGCCTAAGAGCTGAAAAACTCTGGGTCTTTTCTTATTGTCCAGCCTAAGAGCTGAAAAACTCTGGGTCTTTTCTTATTGTCCAGCCTAAGAGCTGAAAAACTCTGGGTCTTTTCTTATTGTCCAGCCTAAGAGCTGAAAAACTCTGGGTCTTTTCTTATTGTCCAGCCTAAGAGCTGAAAAACTCTGGGTCTTTTCTTATTGTCCAGCCTAAGAGCTGAAAAACTCTGTGTCTTTTCTTATTGTCCAGCCTAAGAGCTGAAAAACTCTGTGTCTTTTCTTATTGTCCAGCCTAAGAGCTGAAAAACTCTGTGTCTTTTCTTATTGTCCAGCCTAAGAGCTGAAAAACTCTGTGTCTTTTCTTATTGTCCAGCCTAAGAGCTGAAAAACTCTGGGTCTTTTCTTATTGTCCAGCCTAAGAGCTGAAAAACTCTGGGTCTTTTCTTATTGTCCAGCCTAAGAGCTGAAAAACTCTGGGTCTTTTCTTATTGTCCAGCCTAAGAGCTGAAAAACTCTGGGTCTTTTCTTATTGTCCAGCCTAAGAGCTGAAAAACTCTGGTCTTTTCTTATTGTCCAGCCTAAGAGCTGAAAAACTCTGTGTCTTTTCTTATTGTCCAGCCTAAGAGCTGAAAAACTCTGTGTCTTTTCTTATTGTCCAGCCTAAGAGCTGAAAAACTCTGTGTCTTTTCTTATTGTCCAGCCTAAGAGCTGAAAAACTCTGGGTCTTTTCTTATTGTCCAGCCTAAGAGCTGAAAAACTCTGGGTCTTTTCTTATTGTCCAGCCTAAGCTCTGACACAAACTGGGTGTGGATCTTTACCGTCCAGTGTGAACTCTAGCTGGAACTCGCTGCTGCCCATCGGGAAGTTGTGGTCCCAGCTGACGTTAGCGTAGTTACTGTTAGGCTTCACCGTCAGGTTCCAGATCACCCTCCCAGGAGCCATGCCTACAAGAGGGCAGGGCGGGGTCAGGGTGGTGTCAAGGGAAAGATGGAGCAGAGAAGGGAGTGTTACAACAGCCACACCCGCAGGGTTGCAATCACACAATGGTTCTAGGGTTAGGGTTAGATTTCGGGTTGCCCTATAAACAGTGGATTGGACCAGTGTTATATTTGAACACCTTTAAGGAGTGTCAACGTTGATGTCCTAACACTTCTGGTGGTGTCCACTCCACAGTTAATGCTTTAACCCTTCTAGGGGTGTCCTGATTTGTAATGGAGGTGCCCAGTAGTCCAGGTATCCCCTTAAGAGGAACACGGCATTGAACAAAGTGAACAGCCCACAAACACCCTCTAACTGTTCATATTTATACGTTGGATTCTCACAGCCTGACCGCACAGCGTTGAGTTAATGGTTACTTTCCAATACTTTAAAGTGACTTGATTTCCTGTAACCTATTTCCAAGGAGATATGACAAGGCAATGAAGTGGTATTGGAATGCAGCCAGTTCCTCCAAATGCTTCCTTCCTGGTCAGGAGAGAGTATCCAATCAAAATGCTTCAAATTAAAGCATATTCATTTATCACTTGAATCTTGGGGAAGATATACAAATAACACAACACACCTTTAAAATGTCTCTTTAAATTTGGCATCCATTTATCCAATCTATTTTATCTACACTGCTATGGAAGAAAATGAGTGAACTAAAAGTAAACAACAGATAGGCCTATTGTATGTACCCAACACATTTGTATCTGCTTGCTTGGTGCTGGTGACCAACACAGGAGTGGTAGTAGAAGCAGTAACAGTTGTGGTAGGAGTAGTAGGAGTAGTAGTAGTAGTAGTAGTAGTAGTGGTAGTAGCAATAATGGTTGTAGTGGGAGGAGGAGGAGGTGGGACAGTTGTAGACATGGAGACGTCTTTAGGCTCGACTACAGGGCAATGGGAAGAGAGCACAGGGTTAAAGACAAAAACAGGAAATCACAGGTAATCACACACACCAATAGAGACACAGAGAAAAAGTCAATGAAACAATGAGCAGAAAGGTGATATGGAATTTCCCAGAACCAGCACTGTTGACTGATGCAGAAATAAGGTAAAGGTAACAGTCCAATTAACAAAAAGAGGTAAACAGAAATATACTGTTTTTTTATAGATAATTGTCCCTTTAAGCATTAGAAGTTAATAATAAAGTACATGTTTTATTGTGTGGGTAAATACAACAGTAAGGATTTATCTGGGACTAGGTATTCATAAATAATTTACTCATCACACAACCCATGATGAGGGTCTTAAATGGAATATCAGTGCCCCCAAGTGGCCAACTGATGCTATGACACACATCACCTCCATCCTGGCCCAAACCAACAAACAGAGCAGCTCTTTAGTGTGTGGATTTTCTTGTAGAATAAACAGGAAGTTATGGGAAATCCATATTTAGATACCCTACTGTTATTACGAAGGAGCCTTGTTTTCTTTGGAAGCCATTTTGAACATCATCATCACAGTATCTACAGTGAACAGAGGGGGGCACATTCTTTGTAGGACTTCTTGTTACGTTTCTATTTACCTTGTAGTGGATGAACATCTCCATTTGGAGGATCCCACTAGAGAGCAGATGAACGTATATGCTTGTTGAACTGCATCCCTCCCTCCTCCCTCCCCCATGCATAGTTCCAAACTCCCCCAGGTCAGACATGACAAGCAGCATGCTAGAGAGAGCCAGCCATGAGAGAAGAAGAGTAAAATAAGGTATCAGTACAGGCAGGTGCTCAAGAACCCTTGTTGCCCAGGTAACACTCAACAGCCAGCCAGAGATCACATTGGCCCCAAGCCATGTCAAATCTAAAATCTGTGCCAATCCCAGGCTGTGTCAGTCAAAAGGCAGAGACCAGAGACATTGCCCCCCAAATTGAAATGTGTGCCATCAGGGATTGGGTTCAAAGTTCAAACCTCAGAAAGAGCAGAAAGTTGACACTGACTACACTACAGGGGATCCACACCTGGACTTACAGTACATCAGGACTACACACAACTAGGATAGAAATGCATGTCCAAGTCATGGTCAACTTTGCTGAAAATACTGAAAGTTGAAGCAGAGACTGACATTAGTTGCTTAAAAACAAATTCCTTTAACTTAACAGTGTACATTAGAGTGTTACTACTGACCACATACTGTAGGTTCTATGATCAAGATCAAATAGGAGCCCTTGTTCAATCCCTGAAAGCACACAGCGACGCACAGATACACCAACAGATATAGTGACAGATAGAGAGACATCACAGACAGACAGACAGACGGAGGACAGACAGACGGAGGACAGACAGACGGAGGACAGAGGGGAAGCCAGTGTTTGTTAGAGTGCAGTTCCGTCCAGTAGAGAGCACTTTGTCTGATCACAGTACAAAGCTCTCTGTCAAGATGAATTGTTCATTTATTTAGATGACAATGTCAACCCTTATGGCTGCTTACTAATTGTTCTATTAAATACATCTACTAATTGACATTTCAAATCGCTTTAATTGTTCGAAGAGAACTCACGGTTTAACCCTTGACAGACCTCAAAGTTACCCCCTAATTTGTTTTGTTTGTTTCCTACAGCGTAAAAGTAATCCACCCCTTTTTGAGGATAGAAAGTGCCTGGGTCTGTACTACTGTCATCAGTAGGGGGGAGAAGAAACCCATGATATGTCCGTCCACCAGGCAAAGTAGTACGGAAATGCAAAGATGACATGGTCACTAATTTGAGCTGGTCACCATTGCTCAAAAATGGAGTGAGACAGAGTCAGAGAGGAGTAAGACAGATAGACAGACAGATGGGCTGTGCAATTACTGTTACCTGCACCTGAGTGGTCAGTACCTGAGCTGAAAAAGTATTCTGTTAACACCCAGGGAGAGACAGAGAGAGAAGAGGGCGAGGGAGGGGGAGACAGGGGAGTGAGAGACATGGGAGAGGGAGACAGGGGAGTCAGGGGAGATGGAGGGGGAGACAGGGTAGAGGGATGAGGCAGGGGAGACAGGGGAGATGGAGGGGGAAACAAGGGAGAGGGAGGGGAGACAGGGTAAGGGGAGACAGGTGAGGGGGGAGTGGGAGAAAGGTGAGAGAGAGGGGGAGACAGAGAAGAGGGGAAGAAAAGTGAGAGACAGCAAGTGGAGGAGGGAAAACAAGAGTGGGAATCAGAGGCTGAGAGAAAGACAAAGTGTTAAAAGACACTACAGAAGGTCAGCCACAGGATAGGAAGATAAACAAAGAGAAAGATAATAGGTCAGCCACAGGAGAGGAAGAGAGACAAAGAGAGAGATAAGAGGTCAGCCACAGGAGAGGAAGAGAGACAAAGAGAGAGATAAGAGGTCAGCCACAGGAGAGGAAGAGAGACAAAGAGAGAGATAAGAGGTCAGCCACAGGAGAGGAAGAGAGACAAAGAGAGAGATAAGAGGTCAGCCACAGGAGAGGAAGAGAGACAAAGAGAGAGATAAGAGGTCAGCCACAGGAGAGGAAGAGAGACAAAGAGAGAGATAAGAGGTCAGTCACAGGAGAGGAAGAGAGACAAAGAGAGAGATAAGAGGTCAGCCACAGGAGAGGAAGAGAAACAAATAGAAAGATAATAGGTCAGCCACAGGAGAGGAAGAGAGACAAAGAGAGAGATAAGAGGTCAGCCACAGGAGAGGAAGAGAGACAAAGAGAGAGATAAGAGGTCAGCCACAGGAGAGGAAGAGAGACAAAGAGAGAGATAATAGGTCAGCCACAGGAGAGGAAGAGAGACAAAGAGAGAGATAAGAGGTCAGTCACAGGAGAGGAAGAGAGACAAAGAGAGAGATAAGAGGTCAGCCACAGGAGAGGAAGAGAAACAAATAGAAAGATAATAGGTCAGCCACAGGAGAGGAAGAGAGACAAAGAGAGAGATAAGAGGTCAGCCACAGGAGAGGAAGAGAGACAAAGAGAGAGATAAGAGGTCAGCCACAGGAGAGGAAGAGAGACAAAGAGAGAGATAATAGGTCAGCCACAGGAGAGGAAGAGAGACAAAGAGAGAGATAAGAGGTCAGTCACAGGAGAGGAAGAGAGACAAAGAGAGAGATAAGAGGTCAGCCACAGGAGAGGAAGAGAGACAAAGAGAGAGATAAGAGGTCAGCCACAGGAGAGGAAGAGAGACAAAGAGAGAGATAAGGGGATAGAAAGAGAACATTCTGACAAACGAGCACAGAGACAGACAGACAGACAGACAGACAGACAGACAGACAGACAGACAGACAGACAGACAGACAGACAGACAGAGACAGACAGACAGACAGACAGACCAAGGAGGAGCACTGGATGGTTCTACACTCAGAGACTGACTGACCTATTGATCGCTACTAACACCAGTGTGTGTGTGTGATGTGTGTGCGTGTATATGTGTGTGTGTGTGTGATGTGAGTGTGTGATGTTTGTGTGTATATGTATGTGTGTGTGAAGGGTGTGTGTGCATATGTGTGTGTGTGTGTATATGTGTGTGTGATGTGTGTGATTCCCAGAAAGAGCTAAGACTAACCCAGAAATAACACCTTTTTTTGAATCACTCTTGTTTTGTGTCTACATAGTATAGATGGTTTCATTTTTGGATTCAGTCTTTGTGAAGTTTGTCACTCTAAACAGTGAATTAACAATCTGTATAGATACGTTCTGGTTCTCTGTTCGATGTCTCCTCTGCAATGACCCCCAAATCCTTCATTACCCAGCATACTACATCATTGAAGAAGAAAAATACATTCTGTGTGTTGCCCAGGAAAGACATGACCATGCAAGCTGGTGACATACTGCATATCAACCTTAAACAACTCACCTGTAACTCACAGTAAACATGTCATCCCCTACAAATGATGCAGCGACCCCCTTGGGCCAAGTCAGATATTGCGTGTGACTCACACGTTTCAGTTCATTACTATAGCTCCCGCCTTGGGCCAATCAGTGGCATTTTGTAAATGCAGAATCTCTAGGGCAAGACGCATCCTTCGACCACGTTTCATCCATATCGGGACAGTGCTGTCTGAGATATCGCGTGTGACAAAGATCCATAGTCCCCTCCCCGATATCATCGTGGGGGACAACAATGTGTCTACATACATGTATGTGAGTATGTGTAATAGCAAAAAGGTCTGAGTTGAGTGTGTGTCTGTGCCCGAGTGTGTGTGTGTGTGTGTGTGTGTGTGTGTGTGTGTGTGTGTGTGTGTGTGTGTGTGTGTGTGTGTGTGTGTGTGTGTGTGTGTGTGTGTGTGTGTGTGTGTGTGTGTGTGTGTGTGTGTATGCAGTGGCGAGGCGACTCACCTTCATTGGTGAAATGTGGAGACTCCCCAGCGTAGACCTTCCCTGCTCCCACCTGTGTGTGGGCCGCCAGGTAGAACCTGTAGCGGATAGCTTGGTCTGGTAAGCGGAGTCTGTAGGCTGTCACGTTAGGTAGGAAACTCTCCATCTGCATGTGGCCCACACGCGACCCGTTCACTACAGGGGCACACACACACAACACACACAGACAGCTAGTCAGCTAATGCAGAGTACAATCTATCAACATAACATCATCTATTCTTAACATTAGTTTATCTATGTTATGAGCTTAGATTTGAATCAATTAGAAAGACCTTTCTGACCCGGTAACTTCTTGTTCAGTCTATAACACTGTGACCAGAGCTGATCACCTGTCATCTATCATCTATCCAATCAGAAGTGCTCACCTCACTGTGAATCCAATCAGAAGGGCTCACCTGTTTGGTACTTGACTATGTAACCAATCAGAAGGGCTCACCTGCTTGATAGTTGAGTGTGTATCCAATCAGAATGCCGTTAGGCTCCAGGGGTTTGTCCCACTCCAGGTGGATAGACTCTGGACTCCTCTGGACGATCTTAAAGAACTGAGGAAGATCTGGCACTACACACACAGGGGAGAGAGAGGGAGAGGGAGAGAGAGGGAGAGAGAGGGAGAGGGAGGAGGGAGGGAGGGAGAGAGGGAGAGTAGAGAGAGAGAGGGAGAGGGAGAGAGAGAGGAGAGAGAGAGAGAGAGAGAGAGAGAGAGAGAGAGAGGGAGAGAGAGGGAGAGAGTAGAGAGATTGGGAGGGAGGGAGGGAGGGAGGGAGGGAGGGAGGGAGGGAGGGAGGGAGGGAGGGAGGGAGGGAGGGAGGGAGGGAGGGAGGGAGGGAGGGAGGGAGGGAGGGGGAGTAGAGAGGGAGGGAGGGAGGGTGGGAGGGAGGGAGGGAGGGAGGGAGGGAGGGAGGGAGGGGGAGTAGGGAGGGAGGGAGGGGGAGTAGAGAGGGAGCGAGGGAGGGAGGGAGGGGGAGTAGGGAGGGAGGGAGGGGGAGTAGAGAGGGAGGGAGGGAGGGAGGGAGGGAGGGAGGGGGAGTAGGGAGGGAGGGAGGGGGAGTAGGGAGGGAGGGAGGGGAGTGGGGAGGGAGGGCGAGGGGGAGAGGGAGAGAGAGAGAGGGAGAGAGTAGAGAGATTGGGGGAGGGAGGGAGGGAGGGAGGGAGGGAGGGAGGGAGGGAGGGAGGGAGGGAGGGAGGGGGAGTAGGGAGGGAGGGAGGGGGAGAGAGAGGGAGAGAGGGAGCGAGGGAGGGGAGTAGGGAGGAGGGAGGGGAGTAGAGAGGGGAGAGAGGGAGGGAGGGAGGGGGAGTAGAGAGGGAGGGAGGGAGGGAGGGAGGGAGGGAGGAGGGAGGGAGGGAGGGAGGGGGAGTAGGGAGGGAGGGAGGGAGGGAGGGGGAGTAGGGAGGGAGGGAGGGGGAGTAGAGAGGGAGGGCGAGGGAGAGGGAGAGAGGGAGCGAGGGAGGGAGAGTGTTAAAGGGTGTAGTAGCGAATCTTCTATGATGTAAAAACATACTGTAATTCATTTGTCTGATGCCCTAGTTGGTGTTGTCCTTCCCTCTCCCAGTCTCACCTCCTTCCTTGGTATGAAAATCCACATGGTTGCTAGGCGGCCCATCGTAACGACTGTTGGCGACCACCATAAACATGCGGTAGTGGCTGTATGGCTGTAGGTCTGTCAATATGCCAGTAGGCTGGGCCACGGTACTGTAGAACCCTTTAGTCTTCTTCTCTTTATTCACATGCAGACCCTTCACCATGCTGCCCTCACGCCAGTAGTACAGCTGGGAGAGAGGGCAACACACACTGTCGTCACAGGCTGTGTGTGTGTCTGTGTCTCTGTGTGTGTGTGCCTGTGAGTGTGTCTGTGTCTGTGAGTGTGTCTGTGTCTGTGTCTGTGTCTGTGTCTTTGTCTGTGTGTGTGTGTGTGTGTGTGTGTGTGTGTGTGTGTGTGTGTGTGTGTGTGTGTGTGTGTGTGTGTGTGTGTGTGTGTGTGTCTGTGTGTGTAGTCGTGAGAGTCCAGTTCTCACCCTGTACTCCTTGAACTCTCCCCGGACAGTTTTGGGGTCTACCGGGGTCCAGTGGACGTTGACCATGGTGCTGTCAATCTTTGACACATGCAGGTCTGTAGGAGGGGCTGTAGGCTCTGGGGAAAAACACACACAGGTAGGACATCACCAGCATGATGAGTGAACATGTGTGTGTGAGAGAGAGAATGAGAGAGTGAGAGAGAGGAAGAGAGTGAGAGAAGAGAGCTAAAAATTTGGGGCAAAAGATTATGAATAGAAAATAAATGTTGCTTCATTTGTATATTGGTTTGTGAGTGCACGTACTGTCCTCCCCAGAATATCCTATGATGATGTTGGACTCAGGTCCTGCTCCAAAGTCATTCCTGGCCTGCAGTTTGATCTCATAGGGAACGTAGGTCTCTGTGTCGTGGACAATGTGCTTCGCCCCCACCGTAGTCACGTTGTTCCATTCCTCCCCCGTATCCTTCCGCCTCCACCACACCGAGTAGTGCAGGTTAGGGCCGTTTTGCTCTGTGTCCAACAAGGGCTGGAGAGCACAAAAATACACACTAGCAGTATACACACTAGCACTCACTCACTCACTCACTCACTCACTCACTCACTCACTCACTCACTCACTCACTCACTCACTCACTCACTCACCTCCCAGCTGATCTCCATGTTTGTGTTCTTGGTGCCCCAGCCTTTCAGGCCACTAGGGAAAGCATCAGGAGCTGAAACACACAGGGGCACAAAGAAAAATGTGATCTCTCTGGCTATAACATAATTCCCTCCCTCTATCTATAATAGTATTGTAGCCCACATGCACAAACAGACATATGAACACACACATTCAAATGCATGCACAAACACACTGATACGCACACACACAAATATCCCTCTCATAGAAACATTTACACTAATATCTCATACTCACTGCCTTCATTCCTTTGGAATGTTCAAGCATTAGTCCAAACTTGTTATTCTTATTGGAGTGAAAAGAGAGAAAGAAAAACAGAGACAGAGAGCAACGCGAGGGATGGACAGAAACAGAGACAGAGAGCAGCGCGAGGGATGGACAGAAACAGAGACAGAGAGCAGCGCGAGGGATGGACAGAAACAGAGACAGAGAGCAGGGCGAGGGATGGACAGAAACAGAGACAGAGAGCAGTGTGAGGGATGGACAGAAACAGAGACAGAGAGCAGGGCGAGGGATGGACAGAAACAGAGACAGAGAGCAGTGTGAGGGATGGACAGAAACAGAGACAGAGAGCAGCGCGAGGGATGGACAGAAACAGAGACAGAGACAGAGAGCAGCGCGAGGGATGGACAGAAACAGAGACACAGAGCAGCGCGAGGGATGGACAGAAACAGAGACAGAGACAGAGAGCAGTGCGAGGGATGGACAGAAACAGAGACAGAGAGCAGGGCGAGGGATGGACAGAAACAGAGACAGAGAGCAGTGCGAGGGATGGACAGAAACAGAGACAGAGAGCAGCGCGAGGGATGGACAGAAACAGAGACAGAGAGCAGCGCGAGGGATGGACAGAAACAGAGACAGAGAGCAGCGCGAGGGATGGACAGAAACAGAGACAGAGAGCAGCGCGAGGATGGACAGAAACAGAGACAGAGACAGAGAGCAGTGCGAGGGATGGACAGAAACAAACAGAGACAGGGATGGACAGAAACAGAGGCAGTTCGAGGGATGGACAGAAACAGAGACAGAGAGCAGCGTGAGGGATGGACAGAAACAGAGACAGAGAGCAGCGCGAGGATGGACAGAAACAGAGACAGAGAGCAGCGCGAGGATGGACAGAAACAGAGAGAGAGAGCAGGGCGAGGGATGGACAGAAACAGAGACAGAGAGCAGGGCGAGGGATGGACAGAAACAGAGAGAGAGAGAGCAGGGCGAGGGATGGACAGAAACAGAGACAGAGAGCAGGGCGAGGGATGGACAGAAACAGAGAGAGAGAGCAGGGCGAGGGATGGACAGAAACAGAGACAGAGAGCAGGGCGAGAGATGGACAGAAACAGAGAGAGAGAGCAGGGCGAGGGATGGACAGAAACAGAGACAGAGAGCAAAGCGAGGGATGGACAGAAACAGAGACAGAGAGCAGGGCGAGGGATGGACAGAAACAGAGACAGAGAGCAGCGCGAGGGATGGACAGAAACAGAGACAGAGAGCAATGCGAGGGATGGACAGAAACAGAGACAGAGAGCAGGGCGAGGGATGGACAGAAACAGAGACAGAGAGCAGCGCAAGGGATGGACAGAAACAGAGACAGAGAGCAACGCGAGGGATGGACAGAAACAGAGACAGAGAGCAGCGCGAGGATGGACAGAAACAGAGACAGAGAGCAGCGAGGGATGGACAGAAACAGAGACAGAGAGCAGCGCGAGGATGGACAGAAACAGAGACAGAGAGCAGGGTGAGGGATGGACAGAAACAGAGACAGAGAGCAGCGCGAGGGATGGACAGAAACAGAGACAGAGAGCAGCGAGGGATGGACAGAAACAGAGACAGAGAGCAGCGCTAGGGATGGACAGAAACAGAGACAGAGAGCAGGGCGAGGGATGGACAGAAACAGAGACAGAGAGCAGGGCGAGGGATGGACAGAAACAGAGACAGAGAGCAGCGAGGGATGGACAGAAACAGAGACAGAGAGCAGGGCGAGGATGGACAGAAACAGAGACAGAGAGCAGCGCGAGGATGGACAGAAACAGAGACAGAGAGCAGGGCGAGGGATGGACAGAAACAGAGACAGAGAGCAGGGCGAGGGATGGACAGAAACAGAGACAGAGAGCAGGGCGAGGGATGGACAGAAACAGAGACAGAGAGCAGGGCCAGGGATGGACAGAAACAGAGACAGAGAGCAGCGCGAGGGATGGACAGAAACAGAGACAGAGAGCAGTGCGAGGGATGGACAGAAACAGAGACAGAGAGCAGGGCGAGGGATGGACAGAAACAGAGACAGAGAGCAGTGCGAGGGATGGACAGAAACAGAGACAGAGAGCAGCGCGAGGGATGGACAGAAACAGAGACAGAGAGCAGCGCGAGGGATGGACAGAAACAGAGACAGAGAGCAGCGCGAGGATGGACAGAAACAGAGACAGAGAGAGCGCGAGGGATGGACAGAAACAGAGACAGAGACAGAGAGCAGTGCGAGGGATGGACAGAAACAGAGACAGAGAGCAGGGCGAGGGATGGACAGAAACAGAGACAGAGAGCAGTTCGAGGGATGGACAGAAACAGAGACAGAGAGCAGCGTGAGGGATGGACAGAAACAGAGACAGAGAGCAGCGCGTGGGATGGACAGAAACAGAGACAGAGAGCAGCGAGGGATGGACAGAAACAGAGAGAGAGAGCAGGGCGAGGATGGACAGAAACAGAGACAGAGAGCAGGGCGAGGGATGGACAGAAACAGAGAGAGAGAGAGCAGGGCGAGGGATGGACAGAAACAGAGACAGAGAGCAGGGGAGGGATGGACAGAAACAGAGAGAGAGAGAGCAGGGCGAGGGATGGACAGAAACAGAGACAGAGAGCAGGGCGAGAGATGGACAGAAACAGAGAGAGAGCAGGGCGAGGGATGGACAGAAACAGAGACAGAGAGCAAAGCGAGGGATGGACAGAAACAGAGACAGAGAGCAGGGCGAGGATGGACAGAAACAGAGACAGAGAGCAGCGCGAGGATGGACAGAAACAGAGACAGAGAGCAATGCGAGGGATGGACAGAAACAGAGACAGAGAGCAGGGCGAGGGATGGACAGAAACAGAGACAGAGAGCAGCGCAAAGGGATGGACAGAAACAGAGACAGAGAGCAACGCGAGGGATGGACAGAAACAGAGACAGAGAGCAGCGCGAGGGATGGACAGAAACAGAGACAGAGAGCAGGGCGAGGATGGACAGAAACAGAGATAGAGAGCAGGGCGAGGATGGACAGAAACAGAGACAGAGAGCAGCGCGAGGGATGGACAGAAACAGAGACAGAGAGCAGGGCGAGGGATGGACAGAAACAGAGACAGAGAGTAGGACGAGGGATGGACAGAAACAGAGACAGAGAGCAGGGCGAGGGATGGACAGAAACAGAGACAGAGAGCAGGGCCAGGGATGGACAGAAACAGAGACAGAGAGCAGCGCGAGGGATGGACAGAAACAGAGACAGAGACAGAGAGCAGTGCGAGGGATGGACAGAAACAGAGACAGAGAGCAGGGCGAGGGATGGACAGAAACAGAGACAGAGAGCAGTGCGAGGGATGGACAGAAACAGAGACAGAGAGCAGCGCGAGGGATGGACAGAAACAGAGACAGAGAGCAGCGCGAGGGATGGACAGAAACAGAGACAGAGAGCAGCGCGAGGGATGGACAGAAACAGAGACAGAGAGCAGCGCGAGGGATGGACAGAAACAGAGACAGAGACAGAGAGCAGTGCGAGGGATGGACAGAAACAGAGACAGAGAGCAGGGCGAGGGATGGACAGAAACAGAGACAGAGAGCAGTTCGAGGGATGGACAGAAACAGAGACAGAGAGCAGCGTGAGGGATGGACAGAAACAGAGACAGAGAGCAGCGCGAGGGATGGACAGAAACAGAGACAGAGAGCAGCGCGAGGGATGGACAGAAACAGAGAGAGAGAGCAGGGCGAGGGATGGACAGAAACAGAGACAGAGAGCAGGGCGAGGGATGGACAGAAACAGAGAGAGAGAGAGCAGGGTGAGGGATGGACAGAAACAGAGACAGAGAGCAGGGGGAGGGATGGACAGAAACAGAGAGAGAGAGCAGGGCGAGGGATGGACAGAAACAGAGACAGAGAGCAGGGCGAGAGATGGACAGAAACAGAGAGAGAGAGCAGGGCGAGGGATGGACAGAAACAGAGACAGAGAGCAAAGCGAGGGATGGACAGAAACAGAGACAGAGAGCAGGGCGAGGGATGGACAGAAACAGAGACAGAGAGCAGCGCGAGGGATGGACAGAAACAGAGACAGAGAGCAATGCGAGGGATGGACAGAAACAGAGACAGAGAGCAGGGCGAGGGATGGACAGAAACAGAGACAGAGAGCAGCGCAAGGGATGGACAGAAACAGAGACAGAGAGCAACGCGAGGGATGGACAGAAACAGAGACAGAGAGCAGCGCGAGGGATGGACAGAAACAGAGACAGAGAGCAGGGCGAGGGATGGACAGAAACAGAGATAGAGAGCAGGGCGAGGGATGGACAGAAACAGAGACAGAGAGCAGCGCGAGGGATGGACAGAAACAGAGACAGAGAGCAGGGCGAGGGATGGACAGAAACAGAGACAGAGAGTAGGACGAGGGATGGACAGAAACAGAGACAGAGAGCAGCGCGAGGGATGGACAGAAACAGAGACAGAGAGCAGGGCGAGGGATGGACAGAAACAGAGACAGAGAGCAGCGCGAGGGATGGACAGAAACAGAGACAGAGAGCAGGGCGAGGGATGGACAGAAACAGAGACAGAGAGCAGGGCGAGGGATGGACAGAAACAGAGACAGAGAGCAGCGCGAGGGATGGACAGAAACAGAGACAGAGAGCAGGGCGAGGGATGGACAGAAACAGAGACAGAGAGCAGGGCGAGGGATGGACAGAAACAGAGACAGAGAGCAGGGCGAGGGATGGACAGAAACAGAGACAGAGAGCAGGGCGAGGGATGGACAGAAACATAGACAGAGAGCAGGACGAGGGATGGACAGAAACAGAGACAGAGAGCAGGGCCAGGGATGGACAGAAACAGAGACAGAGAGCAGCGCGAGGGATGGACAGAAACAGAGACAGAGAGCAGGGCGAGGGATGGACAGAAACAGAGACAGAGAGCAGCGCGAGGGATGGACAGAAACAGAGACAGAGAGCAGCGCGAGGGGTGGACAGAAACAGAGACAGAGAGCAGCGCGAGGGATGGACAGAAACAGAGACAGAGAGCAGCGCGAGGGATGGACAGAAACAGAGACAGAGAGCAGCGCGAGGGATGGACAGAAACAGAGACAGAGAGCAGCGCGAGGGATGGACAGAAACAGAGACAGAGAGCAGGGCGAGGGATGGACAGAAACAGAGACAGAGAGCAGGGCGAGGGATGGACAGAAACAGAGACAGAGAGCAGCGAGGGATGGACAGAAACAGAGACAGAGAGCAGGGCGAGGGATGGACAGAAACAGAGACAGAGAGCAGCGCGAGGGATGGACAGAAACAGAGACAGAGAGCAGGGCGAGGATGGACAGAAACAGAGACACAGAGCAGCGCGAGGGATGGACAGAAACAGAGACAGAGAGCAACGCGAGGGATGGACAGAAACAGAGACAGAGAGCAGCGCGAGGGATGGACAGAAACAGAGACAGAGAGCAGGGCGATGGATGGACAGAAACAGAGACAGAGAGCAGCGCGAGGGATGGACAGAAACAGAGACAGAGAGCAGCGCGAGGGATGGACAGAAACAGAGACAGAGAGCAGCGCGAGGGATGGACAGAAACAGAGACAGAGAGCAGGGTGAGGGATGGACAGAAACAGAGACAGAGAGCAGCGCGAGGGATGGACAGAAACAGAGACAGAGAGCAGCGCGAGGGATGGACAGAAACAGAGACAGAGAGCAGCGCTAGGGATGGACAGAAACAGAGACAGAGAGCAGGGCGAGGGATGGACAGAAACAGAGACAGAGAGCAGGGCGAGGGATGGACAGAAACAGAGACAGAGAGCAGCGCGAGGGATGGACAGAAACAGAGACAGAGAGCAGGGCGAGGGATGGACAGAAACAGAGACAGAGAGCAGCGCGAGGGATGGACAGAAACAGAGACAGAGAGCAGGGCGAGGGATGGACAGAAACAGAGACAGAGAGCAGCGCGAGGGATGGACAGAAACAGAGACAGAGAGCAGGGCGAGGGATGGACAGGAACAGAGACAGAGAGCAGCGCGAGGGATGGACAGAAACAGAGACAGAGAGCAGCGCGAGGGATGGACAGAAACAGAGACAGAGAGCAGGGCGAGGGATGGACAGAAACAGAGACAGAGAGCAGGGCGAGGGATGGACAGAAACAGAGACAGAGAGCAGCGCGAGGGATGGACAGAAGCAGAGACAGAGAGCAGGGCGAGGGATGGACAGAAACAGAGAGATGGAGAGAGAGGTAGAAAAGGCCATAGATGTTACCTGCAGGCAAGGCACTAGACTGTGTGGGATACAGGGAGGTGCCCTCTGTGAGGGGAGCAGAGGGGTAAAGGTCAGAGGTTAAAGGTTAGTCAGAACATCAGTACAGTGGAGGAACCCCCATCCACTACAGTACTACAACTGGTGCAGGGTGACGTTGCCCCTAGACACTGATCTTTGGTGACTTTAGCATTTTCCCCACTAATGGTTAAGGTTAGGATTGGGGAGGGGAACCTTAACTTTGGAGCACTACAACTACACGACTGGGAAACCATGGAGTATGATCCACCACGGTCTACATACACAACTATTAGTAGCGGAAGTGTGCTAGCAGTCACTATTGACAGTAAATACAGTGACAGTCCAACATGCAACCACTTCAAGGCACATTCATGCATTATAATCTTTAACATCTAGAAGTGTTATCTACGAGGGCTCACAACAATGTTAAGAACATGACGGTTGATAAGAAGATGATTTGTACAATGAAAGTAGAATATGTTCACATCCATGTTGAAGACTTTGACAGTTTGTGTAGCTGGTTTCAAAGGTCAAATAGGGGGTGCTTATATTTGTCCTGTTTCACTGAATGTACAAATGGGTAACCTATACGAGTGTGAGGTGTGAAATGGATATCCCAACTCCCCCTGGGGTCACGGCCAGGGTCAGCCATTATAGACAACAAACAAGGAGTAACGTGGGTTAAGTGCTAAGAGTGTATGTTAGATGACTAACACGTTGTACATAATGACTACTTGGGCAGCAGGCAGCCTAGGGGTAAGAGCATTACTGAAAGGTCACTGGTTTGAATCCCAGAGCCGACAAGGTGAAAATTCTGTCGATGTGCCCTGGAACAAGGCACTTACCCAAATTGCTCCTGTAAGTCTCTCTGGATAAGAGTGTCTGCAAAATGACTAAAATGTAAATGCCTTGCTCAAGGGCAGATCGACAGATTTTTTTAATCTTGGGGAATCAAACAATCAACCTTTTGATTACTGGCCCAACACTCTAACCAAATCAAATCAAATCATCAAATCAAATGTTATTTTTCACATAAACATGGTTAGCAGATGTTAATGTGAGTGTAGCGAAATGCTTGTGCTTCTAGTTCCGACAATGCAGTAATAACCAATGAGTAATCTAACCTAACAATTCCACAACTACTACCTTATACGCACAAGTGTAAAGGGATAAAGAATATGTACATAAAGATATATGAATGAGTGATGGTACGGAACGGTATAGGCAAGATGCAGTAGATGGTATAGAGTACAGTATATACATATGAAATGAGTAATGTAGGGTATATAAACATAAGGTGGCATAGTTTAAAGTGGCTAGTGATACATGTATTACATAAAGATGCAGTTGATGATATAGAGTACAGTATATACATATACATATGAGATGAGTAATGTAGGGTATGTAAACATTATATTAAGTGGCATTGTTTAAAGTGGCTAGTGATACATTTTTACATAAATTTCCATAAATTTCCATTATTAAAGTGGTTGGAGTTGAGTCAGTATGTTGGCAGCAGCCACTCAATGTTAGTGGTGGCTGTTTAACCGCTAGGCTACCTGCCATCTACTTATCCTACCTGTTGTGTGTAGGTGTGTGTGTGTGTGTGTGTGTGTTGTGCGTGTGTGTGTGTGTGTATACCTAACACAGTAAGGCGTGCTGAGGCAGTATCTTGGTCGATCTCTGATTTAACAGTACAGGTGTATGTTCCCTCATCCTGCTCGTGGACATTAGGGATGGACAGGGAATCCTCATCCTTCTTTAACCTACAGACCAGTCATGGGAGGAAACATGTTATTACATCACTATAACATGACATTACAGAACATCACTATTACATGTTATTACACGTCAACTATAGCTATGCTCTTTCAACACCACTGTTTTTGTGTGTTTTTGTACATGCATTGTTGTGCATTTCATCCCATGGACACAGGGCTCAATCAAGTTACAGTTTGAGCCTTGATGGTAGAGAAAACTGTTGTTGAGTAGTTTCTTTCACCTCCATCCCAGAGAGAGAGGCTTGTCATCCTTCAGCCAGGTAACAGTGATGGGCAGGGTGAGGTCTGATTTGACCCGGCAGTCAAAACGAGCCATGGTGCCTCTAAATGCTGACTGGTGCTCTGGAGCCCTGACGATACGGGTCGGCTCTGAAACGAACCGTGTACACCACACACACAGGATAGACAGGCAGGACAGACACGCAGGACACACACAGGACACACACAGGACACACACAGGACAGACACAGGACACACACAGGACACACACAGGGGATAGACAGGCAGGACAGACACGCAGGACACACACGCAGGACACACACAGGACACACACAGGACACACACAGGACACACACAGGATAGACAGGCAGGACAGACACGCAGGACACACACAGGACACACACAGGACACACACAGGACACACACAGGACAGACACGCAGGACACACACAGGATAGACAGGCAGGACAGACACGCAGGACACACACAGGACACACACAGGACACACACAGGACACACACAGGACACACACAGGACACACACAGGACACACACAGGACAGACACGCAGGACACACACAGGACACACACAGGACACACACAGGACACACACAGGACACACGCAGGACAGACACGCAGGACACACACAGGACACACACAGGACAGACATATCCGGAAAAATTATGGGGATAGATAGGGAAGCCAAACGCCTCGTATGTAATTCCTGAACAGATGGAGCTCAACCAATTAGATTAAGAGTGTTTTTTTCTCATGATGTGAGATGACATTAAGGCCACATGGGATGAATGTGTATAATAAACAGACTACAGAATATGATCTAATGTGAATCTCTAAGTAATAGTTGATAAGGCACGAGGAAATGTTTGGTCTGAGAATGAAACATAAAAACAGAAGCATGAAGTCGTGCTGTGATGAGATTGGTTGCTCTCTAACCTTTGACCTCCAGTCGGACCTGGTTCTCCTCCTTGCCCAGGATGTTTCTGGCCACACAGGTGTATGTACCCTGGTCCTCAACCCGCGCACGCTTGATCTCTAGGCTCCCATTGATGTAGACACGATATTGACCACCGTCCAGACCACTGCCCTGACCATTCTTAAACCTACACACACACACAGAGGGGAAAATATTCAGGGTAAGACTCAGGGTAATACACACACACACTCACACACACACTCACGCACATCCACAACTTTTACATTCTATCATTTCAATTCAATTTCAATTCAATGGACTTTAATTGGCATGGGAAACATACAGTATGTTAACATTGCCAAAGCAAGTGAAAAATATAATAAACAAAAGTGAGATAAACAATACAAATTAACAGTAACCATTACACTCACAGACGTTCCAAAATAATAAAGACATTTCAAATGTCATATTATGTCTATATACAGTCGTGGCCAAAAGTTTTGAGAATGACACAAATATATTCACAAACTCTGCTGCTTCAGTGTCTTTAGATATTTTTGTCAGATGTTACTATAGAATACTGAAGTATAATTACAAGCATTTGATAAGCGTCATATGCTTTTATTGACAATTTCATGAAGTTGATGCAAAGAGTCAATGTTTGCAGTGTTGACCCTTCTTTTTCAAGACCTCTGAAATCCGCCCTGGCATGCTGCCAATTAACTTCTGGTCCACATCCTGACTGATGGCAGCCCATTCTTGCATAATCAATGCTTGGAGTTTGTCAGAATTTGTGGGGTTTTGTTTGTCCACCCGCCTCTTGAGGATTGACCACAAGTTCTCAATGGGATTAAGGTCTGGGGAGTTTCCTGGCCATGAACCCAAAATATTGATAATTTGTTCCCTGAGCCACTTAGTTATCCCTTTGCCTTATTGCAAGGTGCTCCATTATGCTGGAAAAGGCATTGTTCATCACCAAACTGTTACTGGATGGTTGAGAGAAGTTGCTCTCGGAGGATGTGTTGGTACCATTCTTTATTCATGGCTGTGTGCTTAGGCAAAATTGTGAGTGAGCCCCCTCCCTTGGCTGAGAAGCAATCCCACACATGAATGCTTTACTGTTGGCATGACACAGGACTGATGGTAGTTCTCATCTTGTCTTCTCCGGACAAGCTTTTTTCCGGATGCCCCAAACAATCGGAAAGGGGATTTATCAAAGAAAATGACTTTACCACAGAGTCCTCAGCAGTCCAATTGCTGTACCTTTTGCAGAATATCAGTCTGTCCCTGATGTTTTTCCTGGACAGAAGTGGCTTCATTGCTGCCCTTCTTGACACCAGGCCATCCTCCAAAAGTCTTCGCCTCACTGTGCGTGCAGATGCACTCACACCTGCCTGCTGCCATTCCTGAGCAAGCTCTCTACTGGTGGTGCCCCGATCCCGCAACTGAATCAACTTTAGGAGACGGTCCTGGCACTTCCTGGACCTTCTTGGGTGCCCTGAAGCCTTCTTCACAACAATTGAACCACTCTCCTTGAAGTTCTTGATGATCCGATAAATGGTTGATTTACTGGCAGCAATATCCTTGCCTTTGAAGACCTTTTTGTGCAAAGCAATGATGATGGTACGTGTTTCCTTGTTGACAGAGGAGGAACTGTGATTCCAAGCACCACCCTCCTTTTGAAGCTTCCAGTCTGTTTTCAAACTCAATCAGCATGACAGAGTGATCTCCAGCCTAGGCCTCGTCAACACACATACCTGTGTTAACGAGAGAATCACTGACATGATGCCAGCTGGTCCTTTTGTGGCAGGGCAGAAATGCAGTGGAAATGTTCTTGGGGGATTCAGTTCATTTGCATGGCAAAGACGGACTTTGCAATTAATTGCAATTCATCTGATCACTCTTCATAACATTCTCGAGTATATGCAAATTGCCATCATACAAACTGAGGCAGCAGACTGTGAAAATTAATATTTGTGTCATTCTCAAAACTTTTGGCCACGACTGTACAATGCTGTAACGATGTGCAAATAGTTAAAGTAAAAAAGGAAAATAATTCAACATAAATATGGGTTATATTTACAATGGTGTTTGTTTTTCACTAGTCACAAATCTTGCTGCTGTGATGGCACACTGTGGTATTTCATCCAGTAGATATCGGAGTTTATCAAAATGTATTTGTTTTCTAAATCTTTGTGGATCTGTTGTAGTCTGAGGGAAATATGTCTCTCTAATATGATCATATACTTGGCAGGAGGTTAGAAAGTGCAGCTCAGTTTCCACCTCCTTTTTGGGCATTGTGCACATAGCCTGTCTTCTCTTGAGAGCCTGGTCTGCCTACGGCGGCCTTTCTCAATAGCAAGGCTATGCTCACTGAGTCAAAGCTTTCCTTAAGTTTGGGTCAGTCACAATGGTCAGGTATTCTGCCACAGTGTACTCTCTGTTTAGGGCCAAATAGCATTCTAGTTTGCTCTGTTTTTTTGTGAATTCTTTCCAATGTGTCAAGTCATCTCTTTTTGTTTTCTCATGATTTGGATGGGTCTAATTGTGTTGCTGTCCTGGGGCTCTGTTTGTGTTTGTGAACAGAGCCCCAGGACCTGCTTGCAGAGTCTCATTTTGTGAATTCTTGGTTGGTGAATGGACCCCAGACCTCACAACCATTCTATAACTCATTCAAGTATTTTTAGCCAGATCCTAATTGGTATGTTGAATTGTATGTATGAATTGCATGTTCCTTTTGATGGCATAGAAGGACCTTCTTGCCTTGTCTCTCAGATCGTTCACAGCTTTGTGGAAGTTACCTGTGGCTCTGATGTTTAGGCCGAAGTACAGTGCCTTGTGAAAGTATTTGGCCCCCTTGAAAAACGGAAAAATTGGGCGTGCAAAATTATTCAGCCCCCTTAAGTTAATACTTTGTAGCGCCACCTTTTGCTGCGATTACAGCTGTAAGTCGCTTGGGGTATGTCTCTATTAGTTTTGCACATCGAGAGACTGAAATTTTTTCCCATTCCTCCTTGCAAAACAGCTTGAGCTCAGTGAGGTTGGATGGAGAGCATTTGTGAACAGCAGTTTTCAGTTCTTTCCACAGATTCTCGATTGGATTCAGGTCTGGACTTTGACTTGGCCATTCTAACACCTGGATAGGTTTATTTTTGAACCATTCCATTGTAGATTTTGCTTTATGTTTTGGATCATTGTCTTGTTGGAAGACAAATCTCCGTCCCAGTCTCAGGTCTTTTGCAGACTCCATCAGGTTTTCTTCCAGAATGGTCCTGTATTTGGCTCCATCCATCTTCCCATCAATTTTAACCATCTTCCCTGTCCCTGCTGAAGAAAAGCAGGCCCAAACCATGATGCTGCCACCACCATGTTTAACAGTGGGGATGGTGTGTTCAGGGTGATGAGCTGTGTTGCTTTTACGCCAAACATAACGTTTTGCATTGTTGCCAAAAAGTTCAATTTTGATTTCATCTGACCAGAGCACCTTCTTCCACATGTTTGGTGTGTCTCCCAGGTGGCTTGTGGCAAACTTTAAACTACACTTTTTATGGATATCTTTAAGAAATGGCTTTCTTCTTGCCACTCTTCCATAAAGGCCAGATTTGTGCAATATACGACTGATTGTTGTCCTATGGACAGAGTCTCCCACCTCAGCTCAGATCTCTGCAGTTCATCCAGAGTGATCATGGGCCTCTTGGCTGCATCTCTGATCAGTCTTCTCCTTGTATGAGCTGAAAGTTTAGAGGGACGGCCAGGTCTTGGTAGATTTGCAGTGGTCTGATACTCCTTCCATTCCAATATTATCGCTTGCACAGTGCTCTTTGGGATGTTTAAAGCTTTTGTATCCAAATCCGGCTTTAAACTTCTTCACAACAGTATCTCGGACCTGCCTGGTGTGTTCCTTGTTCTTCATGATGCTCTCTGCGCTTTTAACGGACCTCTGAGACTATCACAGTGCAGGTGCATTTATACGGAGACTTGATTACACACAGGTGGATTGTATTTATCATCATTAGTCATTTAGGTCAACATTGGATCATTCAGAGATCCTCACTGAACTTCTGGAGAGAGTTTGCTGTAAAGGGGCTGAATAATTTTGCACGCCCAATTTTTCAGTTTTTGATTTGTTAAAAAAGTTTGAAATATCCAATAAATGTCGTTCCACTTTATGATTGTGTCCCACTTGTTGTTGATTATTCACAAAAAAATACAGTTTTATATCTTTATGTTTGAAGCCTGAAATGTGGCAAAAGGTCGCAAAGTTCAAGGGGGCCGAATACTTTCGCAAGGCACTGTATGTATAGTTTTTGTGTGCTCTGGGACAACGTTGTCTAGATGCAATTCGTTGTCGCATTCTGACCTTAGTTCTTTTGTTATGTCTTTGTTTTAGTATGGTCAGGGTGTGAGTTGGGTGGGTTGTCTATGTTCCTTTTTCTATGTGGTGTTTTTGTGTTTGGCCTGGTATGGTTCTCAATCAGAGGCAGGCGTCGTTAGTTGTCTCTGATTGAGAATCATACTTAGGTAGCCTTTTCCCACTTGTGTTATGTGGGTGATTGTTTTCTGTCTTTGTGTATGTTACCAGACAGCACTGTTTCGTTTCGTGTCATTCTCTTTGTTATTTTTGTTTTAGTGTTCTGAGTTTATTAAAGATCAACATGAACACGTACCACGCTGTGCATTGGTCCTCCAATCCTTCCTACTACTCCTCCTCAGAAGAGGAGCAAGACGAGCGTTACATTCGTATTCGTGGTCCTGGTGACTGGACCTTTTTTGTCTTACTGAGATTTACTGTCAGGGCCCAAGTATTACAGAATATTTGCAGAATATCTAGGTGTTGCTGTAGGCCCTCCTTGGTTGGGGATAGAAGCACCAGATCATCAGCAAACAGTAGACATTTGACTTCAGATTCTAGTAGGGTGAGGCCAGGTACTGCAGACTTTTTTAGTGCCCCCTCCAATTCGTTGATATATATGTTGAAGAGGGTGGGGCTCAAGTTGTCTCCCTGTCTCAGCTCACGGCCCCGTGGAAAGAAATGTGTGTTTTTTGCCCATTTTAACGGCACATTGGTTGTTTGTGTACATGGATTTGATGCCTTATGTTTTACCCCCAACACCACTTTCCATCAGTTTGTATAGCAGACCCTCATGCCAAATTGAGTCAAAAGCTTTTTTGAAATCAGCAAAGCATGAGAATACTTTGCCTTTGTTTTGGTTTGTTTGTTCGTCAATTAGGTTGTGCAGGGTGAATACCTGGTCTGTCGTATGGTAATTTGGTAAAAAGCCAATTTGACATTTGCTCAGTATATTGTTTTCACTGAGGAAATGTACAAGTCTGCTGTTAATGATAATGCAGAGGATTTTCCCAAGGTTACTGTTGACGCATATCCCATGGTAGTTATTGCGGTCAAATGTGTCTCCACTTTTGTGGATTGGGGTGATCAGTCCTTGGTTCCAAATATTGGGGAAGATGCCAGAGCTAAGGATGTTGTTAAAGAGTTTAAGTACAGCCAATTGGAATTTGATGTCGTTATATTTGATCATTTCATTTCATTGATGTTACCATCAACACCACAGGCCTCTCTGGGTTGGAGGGTTTGTAATTGTGTCCTGTAGTTCCTTCAATGTAATTGGAGAATCCAGTGGTACTGGTAGTCTTTAATAGTTGACTCTATGACTTGTATTTGATCATGTATATGTTTTTGCTGTTTGTTCTTTGTTGTAGGGCCAAAAAGATTGGAGAAGTGGTTTACATATACTGTACATCCCCATATATTCTCTACCTGGGTCTATCTTTCCACACTCATCAGTATATGTATTTTAGCTTTTGTGTGGACCACAGGAAGAGTAGCTGTTGCACGACAGCTAATGATGATCCAAATAAAGTAAACTCACCAACGTAGCTCAGGAAGTGGTGAGCCAAAGAAGGGACAGTCCAGGAAGGTTCTGTTGTTCTCTATCACCTTTATTAGCTGGTTCTTAGCACCAAGCATCCTGGGAGCCATGTCTAGTGAGAGAGAGAGACAGAGACAGAGACAGAGACAGAGAGAGAGAGAGAGAGAGAGAGAGAGAGAGAGAGAGAGAGAGAGAGAGAGAGAGAGAGAGAGAGAGAGAGAGAGAGAGAGAGAGAGAGAGAGAGAGAGAGAGAGAGAGAGAGAGAGAGACAGAGAGAGAGAGACAGAGAGAGAGAGAGACAGAGAGAGAGAGAGAGAGAGAGAAACAATTGACATATTTAGTCCTATTTCATTATAGCTTCATCACTCATCATCCTAATCATCATCTTCATCACCAACAACACCACTCCCTCTCTTTACCCAATATGCTGACGAAAGCGTTGGCCAGCAGGTAACCATGGTGATTGGAGGCGTTACATTGGTACACAGCGCTGCTGCCGATCTGAACAGAGTGAAAGATGATGGTGTCACCTACCACCGATCTTCTGGGGTTGGGCAGGGAGCCTGGGAGATGGGGAGAGAGGTAGAGGGCAGAGGGAGAGAAAGGGGGGAGAGAAGATAGAAGAGAAAGAATAGAGGGGTATAAATGTAAATAGTCAAAACTGGTTGGCAATAGAAATGGTGATTTGAGTTTGTTTATCCAGATGGTACTCTATGTCCATCAGAACACAGCAGGGTGATAATTGATGCTGAATGGGTTGTGAAGGACTCACTATTTCTCTCCATAGACTCTCCGTTGACCAGCCACTGGATGAGTGGTTTGGGGTTCCCATTGGCCCGACACACCAGACGACTGCTCTCATCCGGTGCTAACACCAGGTTGAACGGCTTGTCCAGCCAATAGGGAGCCGCTGATGGGTTCAAGAGATGCCATTGGTCAGAAGGTCAACCACAAAGATCAACATACAGACACACACACACGGCGCACAGACACAGAAAACACCTCCTCCGTGTATACCTTTAACCTGGACGAAGATGGAGTGTCGGATGCTTCCTATCTGATTGTTGGCCATACACATGTACTCCCCTGCGTCCTCCTCTGACACGCTGTCAATACGCAGAGTCTTATTGAAGTTGTCTAGCTTCACCTTCTGGTTCAGATCTCCTCCCTTCTTAAACCACTTTATACTGGGGGTGGGACTGAGAGGGATAGGGAGAGAGTGGGTGAGGGAGGAAAAGGGGAAATTGGGAGTGAGATTGGGTGTTATTTTTCTTGAGAAAAGTATTAATGTGTGTGTGTGTGTGTGTGCGTGTGTGTGTGTGTGTGTGTGTGTGTGTGTGTGTGTGTGTGTGTGTGTGTGTGTGTGTGTGTGTGTGTGTGTGTGTGTGTGTGTGTGTGTGTGTGTGTGTGTGTGTGTGTGTGTGTGTGTGCGTGCATGCGCTTGAGTATTTCAGCCACTCACAATCCGGCAGCGATACACTCCAGCTGTAGTTTTTGTCCTCTCAGCACCATCATCCTTGAGCTGTCAGTCCCCGTGGGGGAGAGGAAGTTAGGGGGAGTCTCTGCTACCTTACGACCTGGGGACAGGAGAGGAAGTTAGGGGGAGTCTCTGCTACCTTACGACCTGGGGACAGGAGAGGAAGTTAGGGGGAGTCTCTGCTACCTTACGACCTGGGGACAGGAGAGGAAGTTAGGGGTGTCTCTGCTACCTAACGACCTGAGGACAGGAGAGGAAGTTAGGAGGGTCTCTGCTACCTTACGACCTGGGGACAGGAGAGGGAGTTAGGGGTGTCTCTGCTACCTAACAACCTGGGGACAGGAGAAGAAGTTAGGGGTGTCTCTGCTACCTTACGACCTGGGGACAGGAGAGGAAGTTAGGGGGAGTCTCTGCTACCTTACGACCTGGGGACAGGAGAGGAAGTTAGGGGGAGTCTCTGCTACCTTACGACCTGGGGACAGGAGAGGAAGTTAGGGGAGTCTCTGTACCTTACGACCTGGGGACAGGAGAGGAAGTTAGGGGGAGTCTCTGCTACCTTACGACCTGGGGACAGGAGAGGAAGTTAGGGTGTCTCTGCTACCTAACGACCTGGGGACAGGAGAGGAAGTTAGGAGGGTCTCTGCTACCTTACGACCTGGGGACAGGAGAGGGAGTTAGGGGTGTCTCTGCTACCTAACAACCTGGGGACAGGAGAAGAAGTTAGGGGTGTCTCTGCTACCTTACGACCTGGGGACAGGAGAGGAAGTTAGGAGGGTCTCTGCTACCTTACGACCTGGGGACAGGAGAGGAAGTTAGGAGGGTCTCTGCTACCTTACGACCTGGGGACAGGAGAGGAAGGGGTTAACACACAAACCACCATGATCACACCCACACTAAATATTCAACACATTCACCTTTATCCAAATTCTAATCAAACACAATCATTGGAGTTTATGTTTAATCCAAAACTCCAACACCATAAGAGACAAATGAAAACGAATTGGTTTATTATGTTCATGCTTCTATGTCAGCATCTCCGCCAAGCAAACGGATGAAACGGTTCATCTACATCCGTAGAATGTCCTCATCCATCTCTTTATGCTGCCCCACGTAGCGTTGGCTGGTTTTCCTGTTTGTTTCCGCAGCCAGATCAACCTGTTAGCTGTTCCTTTGTCTGTCAACTCCCATGGAGTGCCATTTCAACCAGAGGAGAAAGAAAAACAACAATGTTGATCTCTGACTTTCAGTCCGCCAGAGGAAAGAGACTACACAGAAAACATACTGTTTCTTCTTTTATTTGATTTCCTTTCTTCTAAGGAAATCGTTTGATCTTGCTGAGATCATACATTTAAGTTTGTAAATTTCAGTGACATGCTTCATATAACAACACCACCGCAGGGCTTAGGCATTAAGCTGGTGATCACTAATGTTTTCCCCTGCCAACGTTTGGATCCTTTCCAGAACCTTCTGCGCTCTAAGTAGGGTTCAGGGTTAAAAGGATTTATCCTCTTGAAGATAACGTGTCAGAAATGTTGTACTGCGTCATGAAGGGAGGTTACACATAGATCAGTGGCAACACTTGTGGCTGTGAGCTGCTTATTTGTTTGTTGAGTTTTAAGGACAGAAAAGTGTGTGCTATTGGTGGGATAACTCATACATTTCATATCACAGTCACATATCACAGTACTTACCCTCAAAATTGATACTGTTTCCTCTTTCTATAGCTTCTAAACACTATGATGCTGCTTCCTCTTTCTATAGCTTCTAAACACTATGATGCTGTTTCCTCTTTTTATAGCTTCTAAACACTATGATGCTGTTTCCTCTTTTTATAGCTTCTAAACACTATGATGCTGTTTCCTCTTTCTAAAGCTTCTAAACACTATGATGCTGTTTCCTCTTTCTAAAGCTTCTAAACACTATGATGCTGCTTCCTCTTTCTATAGCTTCTAAACACTATGATGCTGCTGCCTCTTTCTATAGCTTCTAAACACTATGATGCTGTTCCTCTTTCTATAGCTTCTAAACACTATGATGCTGCTTCCTCTTTCTAAAGCTTCTAAACACTATGATGCTGTTTCCTCTTTCTAAAGCTTCTAAACACTATGATGCGGTTTCCTCTTTCTAAAGCTTCTAAACACTATGATGCTGTTTCCTCTTTCTAAAGCTTCTAAACACTATGATGCTGTTTCCTCTGTCTAAAGCTTCTAAACACTATGATGTGGTTTCCTCTTTCTAAAGCTTCTAAACACTATGATGCTGTTTCCTCTGTCTAAAGCTTCTAAACACTATGATGCTGTTTCCTCTTTCTAAAGCTTCTAAACACTATGATGCTGTTTCCTCTTTCTAAGGCTTCTAAACACTATGATGCTGCTTCCTCTTTCTATAGCTTCTAAACACTATGATGCTGCTTCCTCTTTCTATAGCTTCTAAACACTATGATGCTGTTTCCTCTTTCTAAGGCTTCTAAACACTATGATGCTGCTTCCTCTTTCTATAGCTTCTAAACACTATGATGCTGCTTCCTCTTTCTATAGCTTCTAAACACTACGATGCTGCTTCCTCTTTCTAAATCTTCTAAACACTATGATGCTGTTTCCTCTTTCTAAAGCTTCTAAACACTATGATGCTGTTTCCTCTTTCTAAAGCTTCTAAACACTATGATGCTGTTTCCTCTTTCTAAAGCTTCTAAACACTATGATGCTGTTTCCTCTTTTTAAAGCTTCTAAACACTATGATGCTGTTTCCTCTTTCTAAAGCTTCTAAACAATATGATGCTGTTTCCTCTTTCTAAAGATTCTAAACACTATGATGATGTTTCCTTTTCCTAAAGCTTCTAAACACTATGATGATGTTCCTCTTTCTAAAGCTTCTAAACACTATGATGCTGCTTCCTCTTTCTAAAGCTTCTAAACACTATGATGCTGTTTCCTCTTTCTAAAGCTTCTAAACACTATGATGCTGTTTCCTCTGTCTAAAGCTTCTAAACACTATGATGCTGTTTCCTCTTTCTAAAGCTTCTAAACACTATGATGCTGTTTCCTCTTTCTATAGCTTCTAAACACTATGATGCTGCTTCCTCTTTCTATAGCTTCTAAACACTATGATGCTGTTTCCTCTTTCTAAAGCTTCTAAACACTATGATGCTGTTTCCTCTTTCTATAGCTTCTAAACACTATGATGCTGTTTCCTCTTTCTAAAGCTTCTAAACACTATGATGCTGTTTCCTCTGTCTAAAGCTTCTAAACACTATGATGCTGTTTCCTCTTTCTAAAGCTTCTAAACACTATGATGCTGTTTCCTCTTTCTAAAGCTTCTAAACACTATGATGCTGTTTACTCTTTTTAAAGCTTCTAAACACTACGATGCTGCTTCCTCTTTCTAAAGCTTCTAAACACTATGATGCTGTTTCCTCTTTCTAAAGCTTCTAAACACTATGATGCTGTTTCCTCTTTCTAAAGCTTCTAAACACTATGATGCTGTTTCCTCTTTCTGAAGCTTCTAAACACTATGATGCTGTTTCCTCTTTCTAAAGCTTCTAAACACTATGATGCTGTTTCCTCTTTCTAAAGCTTCTAAACACTATGATGCTGTTTCCTCTTTCTAAAGCTTCTAAACACTATGATGCTGTTTCCTCTTTCTAAAGCTTCTAAACACTATGATGCTGTTTCCTCTTTCTAAAGCTTCTAAACACTATGATGCTGTTTCCTCTTTCTGAAGCTTCTAAACACTATGATGCTGTTTCCTCTTTCTAAAGCTTCTAAACACTATGATGCTGTTTCCTCTTTCTAAAGCTTCTAAACACTATGATGCTGTTTCCTCTTTCTAAAGCTTCTAAACACTATGATGCTGTTTCCTCTTTCTAAAGCTTCTAAACACTATGATGCTGTTTCCTCTTTTTTTAACTTTTATTTAACTAGGCAAGTCAGTTAAGAACAACTGCCTGTTCAGGGGCAGAACGACAGCCTACACAAATTCAGTTGGATTTATACCTTGTCAGCTCGGGGATTTGAACTTGCAACCTTCCGGTTACTAGTCCAACGCTACCCTGACGCTACCCTGCCGGAATAGATACTGACCTCATTGAACGTCAATTCATCAGGATTCATTACACCTCGTGGGACATCTAGCTTAATACTAATATATACATATACCTACCTGTCTTTCTTCAAACATGCATACAAGATTATATGAAAGAATCATACAGTCCAAACAATTTGAATTACCCACAATCCTCCATAAACAAAGTCATGTGGCAAGATAAGAAATGCAAGAAAGGGCTCTCGAGTGGTGCAGCAGTCTAAGGCACTGGAGGTGTCACTACAGACACCCTGGTTCAAATCCAGGCTGGAGCACAACTGGCTATGATTACGAGTCCCATAGGGTGGCGCACAATTGGCCCAGCGTTGTCTAGGTTTGGCCAGTGTAGGCTGCCATTGTAAATATGAATTTGTTCTTAACTGACCAGCCTAGTTAAATAAAATAAATGCAAGGTAAGACAAAACCAAGGAGCTTAATTAATTCTCTTTTTGGTTGTCCTCATGAAAGTCACATTCATTTTAAGCAACAAATTCAGTTAGATTTATTCTTACATTAAATTAACATAAAGGTATTTTAAGGGTATTTAAAAGTTTTAAATATATTTTTGTGGTATTTTGACACTTTATGGAGACAGTTATGAAATGACAGAGGAGAGACAGATTGGTGGAAGAAACAGATTGTAGGGTTGGAGCAGGTAATTGAACCCCGGGCTTTGGTAGGGAGAGGGTGACCTGTCTAAGCTGGAACTAGTTAGCGTTATCGCTAGACCATTGGCTCTGCACCACTTCTATTCATACATTTTTATTAAATATATGATAGTTGTTTTTTTTGTCAATTTTAATTCACCCCAGAATCATTTTTTACAGTGTGGCTGTATGGTTGAGTGGGTGAAATTCAACTTTACTGCCCCTCCGGTTTCTAATCTGTCTAAACCTTTGAAAAAATAAAGGTGGAATTCAACAACAACAAAAATGCATAGGGACTTATCATCAATCAATATTTAGGCTATTATCCATTTGCATTTCTAAACCATTGACTGTATGAAAAACACAGTTTGTGTGATGCTGTCTTTACATGCACTGAAACCTCAAAAAGTGTTTTCACAACACTATCTTAAAAACACACATTTTCAGGTGGAAGAACCACTTTGGGTTTTTCAGAGTACTCCATTTCTGTTTTAAAACACATTCTGAGTATTAAAACACTTTCATTGGGTTTACAGTCAAACACCCACCAAACACAAGAGCTCAGCTTTAAGTGAACTACTTTTCATAGTTTCATTACACAATCAGGGTGTTTTCAGACTTTCTATTTTAACAGTGTGACCCAACGCCCTATTGAGACACTTTATGTTGGTGTTACCTTCATTTTGGCTGTTACTTGTATGCACGCCATCACTGTGACAAGTAGCTATGGTGACATTATAGCCATGGCAACGTGCAGCCATGGCAAAGTGTAGCCAATAGCCATCCTTGATCGATATCCTCCCATGGTGCACTGAGACCTGACAAGAAAACTAGGCCTGGCCCCCAGGGACAAGCTTACTACCACGTGTGCACGCGCATGTACATGTGTGTAAGAGATACTCATTATGACAGGTGGTATCCATCTCCTATGCTCGCTCTCTGTGTGTGAACACGCATGTGTGTACATTTGCATCTGCATGCTTATAATAATGAATGAATGAACAATGAATCATCAACACAAATGCTCTTATTTGCATGCATAATTTAGAATAATCCCTGTTTACTCAGCCTATCTCTTACATGACCTTCCCATAGGGGTTTAGTTGGGGGCTGTCCCCATTCTGTCCATATGAGAGTCCCCTCACAGGCCATCACTCTCAGGCCTACTCCCCAAGGCCAGGCGCAGTAAGAACATATGCTACTGGTTCCCCCTCTGGTTATGGGCTGACTGTGGAATGGACTTGGGTTTTAAGGGCTTTATGATACACAGGAGGAGAGGAGAAGCTTTACTCTGTACAATCCTCCAAGTGATGGTGTGTGTGTGTGTGTGTGTGTGTGTGTGTGTGTGTGTGTGTGTGTGTGTGTGTGTGTGTGTGTGTGTGTGTGTGTGTGTGTGTGTGTGTGTGTGTGTGTGTGTGTGTGTGTGTGTGTGTGTGTGTGTCTGTGTCTGTGTGTGTGTGTGTGTGTGTGTGTGTGTGACTGTGGGGGAGGGCCAATGGGGAGAGACCAAGGGGGATGTATTTTAGGAAGAGAAGCCCTTTCTAACCCCCTCTTAGACTGCTACAGTGCCCCAGGGAGATTTCCCAAAGCTCTACTGTCAGATCTGACTTAGTTTGGAGAGGCTCTAAGTCTTAGGGCATGACATTGGTTGAGTTAAGGGACAACCTCAATTGGCCTATTGTCAGAGTTACTGCATATGCAATGAGTCAGCTTCTGAGAGAGAAGGATATGCAAGGATAAAGGACCTTATGGGCAATCAACCCCATGTTATATTTTGCCTGTGAGAGGTATTGGTTAGGGTGAGTGTCATCAGGGTGTGTAAATAATAAAACATGCTACACTTGAATTCAATTCAGTTTAGCTGGCTGGTTAGCAGGCCAAAGTTAAGGTTTATGTGCTTGCTATTGAAGGACTATATCAGTCTGGAAATAATGTTAATAGTATTGAAAGAAAAGCCCTTGAGCGGACAGATTAGCAGGCTAGGCTATGATGCTAGCTGTGTTAGCTAGCTGTGTTGTTAACAGATCCATTGCACTGAGAAGTTAGCATTAGCAGGCTAGGCTACGTGGCTAGCTGTTTAGGATGATGACCGGGTACTGCTGGGGGTGAAGAGTGGGGGGTAACTGGAAGTGTGTGTGTCTGGACTGACCACCATATGGGTCAGTGGAGTTGACAGAGGAAGTGTCGTTATACGGCATGCAGAACACACACACACACACACACACACACACACACACACACACACACACACACACACACACACACACACACACACACACACACACACACACACACACACACACACACACACACACACACACACACACGGCTGTAAGGATGAAAACACACGCACAGAGACACTCCTGTACATACACATTCATATGCACATAATGTAAATAAAATGCACTTTCAACAAACATTTTTACAGAGGGGTTGATTTCCAGTTCCAAGGAGCTAGCTGTAAGAATGGATGGGCACTGAGCACCGAGCAGCTTCTCCCCTGCGTCAGAAATGAGGACTGAGCACTTTCTCCCCTGCGTCAGGAATGAGCACTGAGCACCGAGCAGCTTCTCCCCTGCGTCAGAAATGAGCACTGAGCACCTTCTCCCCTGCGTCAGGAATGAGCACTGAGCACCGAGCAGCTTCTCCCCTGCGTCAGAAATGAGCACTGAGCACCTTCTCCCCTGCGTCAGAAATGAGCACTGAGCAATGATCAGCTTCTCCCCTGCGTCAGAAATGAGCACTGAGCAGCTTTCTCCCCTGTGTCAGAAATTAACACTGAGCAGCTTCTCCCCTGTGTCAGAAATTAGCACTGAGCAGCTTTCTCCCCTGCGTCAGAAAAAGACAAATGTCAACTTCTTACAGACAGATGGGCACTGTGGAGAATTCCTCTGTCAGGAACAATTGTGGCAGAGCTGGAGGAGCGAACACAGCCACAACAGCACACACAGGAACAAAGGAGAAAGTCCTGGTAAAATAACATCCTGTACATGTCATGGCCTAGGCCACCACTAGAGGGAGACATCTCATATTTCATGTGAGGCATACAGGTTGACCATACAATAGATGATCCTATTCATACACAGCGATAGAACATGACTACATTCAAAGACTTTTGGTGGGTGTAGGGATACGTGTGTGTGTGTGTGTGTGTGTGTGTGTGTGTGTGTGTGTGTGTGTGTGTGTGTGTGTGTGTGTGTGTGTGTGTGTGTGTGTGTGTGTGTGTGTGTGTGTGTGTGTGTGTGTGTAGCCTACTTACTGGCCTGCACTTTGAGTGTGAAGGGGTTCTTCTGCTGGATGGTGTGTGTGAAGAGGAAGCGGGCGTTGCAGCTGTAGTCTGTGTGCGAGTCTTTAGCCAGAACATTAGAGAAATACAGATCTCCATTCAGACCCATGGACACACGCCTATCTTGGGTTATAGACATCATGGCTGTGGAGGGAGAAGGACAGAGGGAGAGAGGGAGGATTGGAGTGAGGGAAAGGAGAGAGAGAGAGAATGGAGGCGGTAGAGAAAGAGGAAGGAGGGAGGGAGAGATGAGAGAAGGAGAGGTAATGATGGGGGAGGAAAGAGAGGGAGAGAAAGAGGTAAATATGGGGGAGAATGAAGGGAGAGCGAGTGAGTGAGAAAGATCTTAAATCATTTAGACTGTATGCTTCATAATGGACCATAACATGATCTAATTTCAGAGGCATCCACAAGACTGGCCAAGTGGATTAGCCTACATCTCATGTGACTTGAAAAACAGAGTCAGTCCCAACCAGATAGATAAAGATCAAATAGACGTTATCCTTTAAACTCTAACTGTAGTCTGGTCTCATTGGCTTAAACTCCTAACTAGACTGGACCTGAGCTGAGTGTATGTAATGTGTAACAGAGTACCAGCAGTGTTAGGACACAGCGGTAGCCAGTGGGGCCAGCTATAGACAATATATCCTAACTAGGATTCTATATCTATGGTGCCAGCGAGGTCAGCTCTAGTGTTGTCATCCTCTGTGATGATGTAGCACTGGGACTGGGACTTGTCACTCTGGGGCTCTGTGTTAATGTTAACTCCTAACACACACAGATGCTCCCGACAGATGATCACACACTCTGTAACTAAGACGAGTGATAGGGCCAATCTGGTTGTCTTGACGGTGCCGTGGTCCAATCATGCCCCAGCCGGTGGTCAAATGTAGTGGTGGTGTGTAACTGTGACTGGGCAATGTGCCATAATGCTATGATATACTTGATGTATTATGTTCATAGTGGCCCCATGGCTATAATTAGCTTGGCTAATAAAGATTTAGTGAAGTGAGAGTAGTGAAGTACAGTCCAGAGAGTATAGCGACACCATTAGCTGTGAAGGACTACTTCAGTCTGGGCTCGTAAAATGGCTTCTGCCTGCTCTTGGGTTCTGGCCTCAGCTCTTTACCCAGCAGTCAGATAATCACACACACACACACACGCACACGCACACGCACACACACACACACACACACACGCACACGCACACGCACACGCACACGCACACGCACACGCACACGCACACGCACACACACACACACACACACACACACACACACACACACACACACACACACACACACACACACACACAGAATTACAGTGGGTCAGCAGTAACACACACCACTAGAGAAGAGGATAGCGAGATAGAAAGGAGGGAGAGAGAGAGAGTGAACGAGTGATCAAGCGAGAGAAAGAGAGAGAAAGAAAGTGAGGATATCTTGAGAGTGAGAGGTTTGAAACACTTCCAGACAGAAGAGAGAGAGAGAGAGGGGAGAGAGAGAGCAGGAGAGAGAGAGGGAGAGAGAGAAAAGAAAGCAATAGCATTAAATAGCAAGTGACAGAAGAGCTGAGAGGTCACCTAAGAGGACAAACGACTGGGATAAAGAGGGACAGAAGGACACAGAGGGAGAGGGGGACAGACATAGAGAGAGACAGAGAGAGAGCTTGACTCACCGCTGTTCATCCAGAAGGTGTGTGGAGGGGGCAGGCCTGGAGGAGGGTTACAGGCCAAGACCAGGGAAGAACCCTCACCCACTACTACTGGCTCCAACACCTCCTTGGGCCACAGAGGGGACTCTGACAGAGGGAGGGAGAGAGGTATGCAGATGACATGAGATCAAAGGAGGATGCTGAGGGGAGACGGCTCATAATAATGGACTGAACGGAGTAAATGGAATGGCATCAAACACCTGGGAACCATGTGTTTGATGTATTTGATACCATTCCACTGTTTACGCACCAGTCATTACCACGAGCCCATCCTCTCCGATTAAGGTGCAACCAACCTCCCGTGTATGAGATACTTATTACAAGTCATATTCACTTTATAACATTTCAGAATATAGACTACTGATTTTTGTGTCTATGTCTATATGTGTGTGTGTGTGTGTGTGTGTGTGTGTGTGTGTGTGTGTGTGTGTGTGTGTGTGTGTGTGTGTGTGTGTGTGTGTGTGTGTGGGGGTGGGGGGTGTCAGAGGGAAAGGGGGATACCTAGTCAGTTGTACAACTGAATGCCTTCAACTGAAATGTGTCTTCTGCATTTAATCCACGGGAGTGTGTGTGTGTGTGTGTGGATGTGAATTAACAGACTCCTCACTGGACACTCGTAGTAGGATCTTGTTGGTCAGCGCCGTTCCAAAGTCATTAGAGGCGAAACACTGGTATTCCCCCTCATAGTCCTCTGGCCTCCCTCCGCTCCGGAAGCTAATCTCCAGCGTTCCCGAGCGCTTCCGCATCGTCACCCGTGGATCCTTCCACACGTTGAAGAACTTCCCGTTCCGTCGCCATGAGAACCTGAGTCACCATGGAAACAAAAAGAACATAACAGAACAGGGTCAGAACTACTGCAGAGATAGCTTGCAAAGTAATGTCATACTTTCCAGGTCCATACCCAAACAGTTCGAACTTCTAATTTTAAAAATGAATCTCTCCAGAAATAAGTCTCTGACTGTTGCCGCCTGCCACCGACCCCCCTCAGCTCCCAGCTGTGCCCTGGACACCATTTGTGAATTGATCGCCCCCCATCTAGCTTCAGAGTTTGTTCTGTTAGGTGACCTAAACTGGGATATGCTTAACACCCCGGCAGTTGTACAATCTAAGCTAGATGCCCTCAATCTCACACAAATCATCAAGGAACCTACCAGGTACAACCCTAAATCTGTAAACATGGGCACCCTCATAGACATTATCCTGACCAACTGGCCCTCCAAATACACCTCCACTGTCTTCAATCAGGATCTCAGAGATCACTGCCTCATTGCCTGTATCCGCTACAGGTCAGCGGTCAAACGACCAACCCTCATCACTGTCAAACGCTCCCTAAAAGCAGGCCTTTCTAATCGACCCGGCCCGGGTATCCTGGAAGGATATTGACCTCATCCCGTCAGTAGAGGATGCCTGGTCATTCTTTAAAAGTAACTTCCCCACCATCTTATATAAGCATGCTCCGTTCAAAAAATGCAGAACTAAGAACAGATATAGCCCTTGGTTCATTCCAGACCTGACTGCCCTCGACCAGCAAAAAAACATCCTGTGGCGGACTGCAATAGCATCGAACAGTCTCCGCGATATGCAACTGTTCAGGGAAGTCAGGAACCAATACACGAAGTCAGTCAGGAAGGCAAATGCCAGCTTTTTCAAGCAAACATTTGCATCCTGCAGCTCTAATTCCCAAAAGTTCTGGGAGACTGTAAAGTCCATGGAGAACAAGAGCACCTCCTCCCAGCTGCCCACTGCATTGAGGCTAGGTAACACGGTCACCACCGATAAATCCATGATAATCGAAAACTTAAACAAGCATTTCTCAACGGCTGGCCATGCCTTCCTCCTGGCTACTCCAACCTCGGCCAACAGCCCCCCCGCAGCTACTTGCTCAAGCCTCCCCAGTTTGTCCTTTACCCAAATCCAGATAGAGATGTTCTGAAAGAGCTGCAAAACCTGGACCCATACAAGTCAGCTGGGCTTGACAATCTGGACCCTCTATTTCTGAAACTATCCGCCGCCATTGTCGCAACCCCTATTACCAGCCTGTTCAACCTCTCTTTCGTATCGTCTGAGATCCCCAAGGATTGAAAAGCTGCAGCGGGGGAGACATCCTGGACCCAAACTGTTACAGACCTATATCCATCCTGCCCTGCCTATCTAAGGTCGTCGAAAGCCAAGTCAACAAACAGATCACTGACCATCTCGAATCCCACCATACCTTCTCACATTTACATTTAAGTCATTTAGCAGACGCTCTTATCCAGAGCGACTTACAAATTGGTGCATTCACCTTATGACATCCAGTGGAACAGCCACTTTACAATAGTGCATCTAAATCTTTTAAGTGCAATCTGGTTTCCGAGCCGGTCACGGGTGCACCTCAGCCACGCTCAATGTACTAAACGATATCATAACCGCAATCGATAAAAGACAGTACTGTGCAGCCGTCTTCATCGACCTAGCCAAAGCTTTCGACTCTGTCAATCATCATATTCTTATCGGCAGACTCAGTATCCTCGGTTTTTCTAATGACTGCCTTGCCTGGTTCACCAACTACTTTGCAGACAGAGTTCAGTGTGTCAAATCAGAGGGCATGTTGTCCGGTCCTCTGGCAGTCTCTATGGGGGTGCCACAGGGTTCAATTCTCGGGCCGACTCTTTTCTCTGTATATATCAATGATGTTGCTCTTGATGCAGGCGATTCCCTGATCCACCTCTACGCAGACGACACCATTCTGTATACTTCTGGCCCTTCCTTTGACACTGTGCTATCTAACCTCCAAACGAGCTTCAATGCCATACAACACTCCTTCCGTGGCCTCCAACTGCTCTTAAACGCTAGTAAAACCAAATGCATGCTTTTCAACCGTTCGCTGCCTGCACCCGCACGCCCGACTAGCATCACCACCCTGGATGGTTCCGACCTAGAATACGTGGACATCTTTAAGAACCTAGGTGTCTGGCTAGACTGTAAACTCTCCTTCCAGACTCATATCAAACATCTCCAATCTAAAATCAAATCGAGAGTCGGCTTTCTATTTCGCAACAAAGCCTCCTTCACTCACGCCGCCAAACTTACCCTAGTAAAACTGACTATCCTACCGATCCTCGACTTTGGCGATGTCATCTAGAAAATAGCTTCCAATACTCTACTCAGCAAACTGGATGCAGTTTATCACAGTGCCATCTGTTTTGTTACTAAAGCACCTTATAAAAAGCACTGTTTGAGAAGATTCTCCAATTAGAAATGCTTTTACGGCCAGGAGAAAAGGCTTAATTTGTGTCGGTGCAACCACACAAAATGTTATTTTTTTTCAGAAGCTCTTTTGATTGGTTAACCAATGATGACAGCATGTGGTTGCATAACTGCTAGGGCTGCTATTTTGGAAGGGGATTATAGAGCATGCTTACCGTCATATTTACATAAACTGTATAGTAGAGGAAAAGACTGAAGGAGGAGATTAGGGGAGAGGAGAGGTGAAGAGTGGAGAGGAGGGGAGGAGGAGGACAGGAGAGAAGAGGAGAGATTAGGGGAGAGGAGAGGGGAGGGGAGGACAGAATAGAGGAGGAGAGGTGAAGAGTGGAGAGGAGGGGAGGGGAGGAGGAGGACAGGATAGAAGAGGAGAGGTGAAGAGTGGAGAGGAGGGGAGGAGGAGGACAGGATAGAAGGAAAGGTGAAGTGTGGAGAGGAGGGGGGGGGAGGAGGAGAACATAATAGAAGAGGAGAGATTAGGGGAGAGTAGAGGTAAAGAGTGGAGAGGAGGGGAGGGGAGGTGGAGGACAGGATAGAAGAGGAGATTAGGGGAGAGGAGAGGTGAAGAGTGGAGAGGAGGACAGGATAGAAGAGGAGATTAGGGGAGAGGAGAGGTGAAGTGTGGAGAGGAGGGGAGGGGAGGTGGAGGACAGGATAGAAGAGGAGATTAGGGGAGAGGAGAGGTGAAGAGTGGAGAGGAGGAGGACAGGATAGAAGAGGACAGATTAGGGGAGAGTAGAGGTAAAGAGTGGAGAGGAGGACAGGATAGAAGAGGAGAGATTAGGGGAGAGGAGAGGGGAGGGGAGGACAGAATAGAGGAGGAGAGATGAAGAGTGGAGAGGAGGGGAGGGGAGGAGGAGGACAGGATAGAAGAGGAGATTAGGGGAGAATAGAGGTGAAGAGTGGAGAGGAGGGGAGGAGGACAGGATAGAAGAGGGGAGATGAGGGGAGAGTAGAGGTAAAGAGTGGAGAGGGGAGGGGAGGACAGGATAGAAGAGGAGAGATGAAGAGTGGAGAGGAGGGGAGGGGAGGAGGAGGACAGGATAGAAGAGGAGAGGGAGAATAGAGGTGAAGAGTGGAGAGGAGGGGAGGAGGACAGGATAGAAGAGGAGAGATTAGGGGAGAGTAGAGGTGAAGTGTGGAGAGGAGGGGAGGGGAGGAGGAGGAGGGGGAGGACAGGATAGAAGAGGACATTAGTGGAGAGGAGGGGAGGGGAGGGGAGGAGGACAGGATAGAAGAGGAGGAGAGGAGAGGGGAGGGGAGGACAGAATAGAGGAGGAGAGATTAGGGGAGAGTAGAGGTGAAGAGTGGAGACGAGGGGAGGAGGAGGAGGGGGAGGACAGGATAGAAGAGGAGATTAGTGGAGAGGAGAGGTGAAGAGTGGAGAGGAGGGGAGGGCAGAAGAGGAGGGGAGGAGAGAAGACAGCAGAGGAGAGCCCAGTCCCATATAGCTCTGTCTGTGGCAGACTATAGAACCAGGGCCGTAGGACCAGAGCTACATCAGGACAATGGCTCACACTCTATTTGAGGCTGTATGGAAGCCAACAGGACTGTGTGGGACTGAATGAGTGATTGATACCTCTTTGAATGATCCATGAGCATGAATAGTCAACTGCATTATTCTAACACAATTACTTTCCTGGGAAGGAAGAGGGGTGTGTGTGTGCACTGTGTGTATGAGCGGGCATGTGTTTGTGCATTGTGTGTGTATTTGTGTATGCGTGTTTGTGTGCATGTGTAGCAGTGTGTGTGTTGTGAGTGTGTGTAAACCTTCACTGTGTCTCAAAACAAACATAAAGCACCCCTGAATGAGATCACTGTGCTCAGCTGGTCAGAGCCACCTTACACAACCACAAGAGACTAAGGGTCTGTCTGTCTGCATGTCTGCCTTTCTCCCTGTCTGCCTGCCTGTCTGCCTGCGTGTGTCTATGTGTGTTAGTATGTGTAACCCTGCTCCTGTAAGTCTTTCTGGATAAGAGCGTCTGCTAAATTACTAAAATGTAAATGTGTGTGTGTGTGTGTGTGTGTGCATGTCTTGTCATGTATTATGTCATCTGCTGGAATGAGAGGAGATGAGGGGGAGTGATGGGAGAGGAGGCAGTAGATGGGAGAGGAGGGGGAGTGAGGGAAGAGGAGGGGGAGTGAGGGAAGAGGAGGCATTAGATGGGAAAGGAGGGGGAGTGAGGGAAGAGGAGGCAGTAGATGGGAGAGGAGGGGGAGTGATGGGAGAGGAGGCAGTAGATGGGAGAGGAGGGGGAGTGAGGGAAGAGGAGGGGGAGTGAGGGAAGAGGAGGGGGAGTGAGGGAAGAGGAGGCAGTAGATGGGAGAGGAGGAGGAGTGAGGGAAGAGGAGGGGGAGTGAGGGAAGAGGAGGGGGAGTGAGGGAAGAGGAGGGGGAGTGTGGGAAGAGGAGGAGGAGTGAGGGAAGAGGAGGAGGAGTGATGGGAGAGGAGGCAGTAGATGGGAGAGGAGGGGGAGTGATGGGAGAGGAGGCAGTAGATGGGAGAGGAGGGGGAGTGAGGGAAGAGGAGGGGGAGTGAGGGAAGAGGAAGAGGAGTGAGGGAAGAAGAGGCAGTAGATGGGAGAGGAGGGGGAGTGAGGGAAGAGAAGGCAGTAGATGGGAGAGGAGGGGGAGTGAGGGAAGAGGAGGGGGAGTGAGGGAAGAGGAGGCAGTAGATGGGAAAGGAGGGGGATTGAGGGAAGAGGAGGGGGAGTGAGAGAAGAGGAGGCAGTAGATGGGAAAGGAGGGGGATTGAGGGAAGAGGAGGGGGAGTGAGGGAAGAGGAGGCAGTAGATGGGAAAGGAGGGGGAGTGAGGGAAGAGGAGGCAGTAGATGTGAGGGGAGAGGAGGGGGAGTGAGGGAAGAGGAGGCGGAGTGAGGGAAGAGGAGGCAGTAGATGTGAGGGGAGAGGAGGGGGAGTGAGGGAAGAGGAGGCGGAGTGAGGGAAGAGGAGGCAGTAGATGGGAAAGGAGGAAGGGGTGAGGGAAGAAGAGGCAGTGAATGTGAGGGGAGAGGAAGGAGAGTGAGGGAAGAGGGGGCAGTAGATGTGAGGGGAGAGGAGGGGGAGTGAGGGAAGAGGAGGGGAGTGAGGGGAGAGGAGGGGGAGTAAAAGAAGAGGAGGGGGTTGTGGGGACAGGACGGGAGTGAGGGAGAGAGGAGGGGTTGTGCGGAGAGGATGGGAGTGAGGGGAGAGGAGGGGTTGTGGGGAGAGGACGGGAATGAGGGGAGAGGCGGGTAAGTGAGAGAGAGAGGAGGGGGAGTGTGGGAAGAGGGGGCAGTAGATGGGAAAGGAGGGGGAGTGAGGGAAGAGGAGGCAGTAGATGGGAAAAGAGGGGGAGTGAAGGAAGAGGAGGAGGAGTGAGGGAAGAGGAGGGGGAGTGAGGGAAGAGGAGGCAGTAGATGGGAAAAGAGGGGGAGTGAAGGAAGAGGAGGAGGAGTGAAGGAAGAGGAGGAGGAGTGAGGGAAGAGGAGGGGGAGTGAGGGAAGAGGAGGAAGTAGATGGGAAAGGAGGGGGAGTGAAGGAAGAGGAGGAGGAGTGAGGGAAGAGGAGGGGGAGTGAGGGAAGAGGAGGCAGTAGATGGGAAAAGAGGGGGAGTGAAGGAAGAGGAGGAGGAGTGAAGGAAGAGGAGGAGGAGTGAGGGAAGAGGAGGGGGAGTGAGGGAAGAGGAGGAAGTAGATGGGAAAGGAGGGGGAGTGAAGGAAGAGGAGGAGGAGTGAGGGAAGAGGAGGGGGAGTGAGGGAAGAGGAGGGGGAGTGAGGGAAGAGGAGGGGGAGTGAGGGAAGAGGAGGCAGTAGATGGGAAAGGAGGGGGAGTGAAGGAAGAGGAGGCAGTGAATGTGAGGGGAGAGGAGGGGGAGTGAGGGAAGAGGAGGGCGAGTGAGGGAAGAGGAGGCAGTAGATGGGAAAGGAGGGGGAGTGAAGGAAGAGGAGGCAGTGAATGTGAGGGGAGAGGAGGGGGAGTGAGGGAAGAGGAGGGCGAGTGAGGGAAGAGGAGGCAGTAGATGGGAAAGGAGGGGGAGTGAAGGAAGAGAAGGAGGAGTGAAGGAAGAGGAGGAGGGGTGAGGGAAGAGGAGGGGGAGTGAGGGAAGAGGAGGGGGAGTGAGGGAAGAGGAGGCAGTAGATGGGAAAGGAGGGGGAGTGAAGGAAGAGGAGGAGGAGTGAGGGAAGAGGAGGGGGAGTGAGGGAAGAGGAGGAGGAGTGAGGGAAGAGGAGGAGGAGTGAGGGAAGAGGAGGTGGAGTGAGGGAAGAGGAGGGGGAGTGAAGGAAGAGGAGGAGGAGTGAGGGAAGAGGAGGGGGAGTGAGGGAAGAGGAGGGGGAGTGAGGGAAGAGGAGGGGGAGTGAGGGAAGAGGAGGAGGAGTGAGGGAAGAGGAGGGGGGGGGAGGGAAGGGGGGGCAGGAGGTGTGAGGGGAGAGGAGGGGGAGTGAGGGAAGAGGAGGCAGTAGATGGGAAAGGAGGTCGGATTGAGGGAAGAGGGGCAGTGAATGTGAGGGGAGATGAGGGGGAGTGAGGGGGAGTGAGAGAGAGAGGAGGGGGTTGTGGGGACAGGACGGGAGTGAGGGAGAGAGGAGGGGGTTGTGGGGAGAGGATGGGAGTGAGGGGAGAGGAGGGGTTGTGGGGAGAGGACAGGAATGAGGGGAGAGGCGGGTAAGTGAGAGAGAGAGGAGGCGGTTGTGGGGAGAGCACGGGAATGAGGGAAGAGGACGGGGAACGAGAGAGAGAGAGGAGGCGGTTGTGGGGAGAGGACGGGAGTGAGGGGAGAGGAGGGTAAGTGAGAGAGGAGGCGGTTGTGGGGAGAGGAGGGGAGTGAGGGGAGAGGGGGAGGGTAAGGAGAGAGAGAGGAGGCGGTTGTGGGGAGAGCACGGGAATGAGGGAAGAGGAGGGGGAGTGAGAGAAGAGGAGGGGGAGTGAGGGAAGAGGAGGGGGAGTGAGGGAAGAGGAGGAGGAGTGAGGGAAGAGGAGGAGGAGGAGGAAGGGAGGGGAGTGAGGGAAGAGGAGGAGGAGTGAGGGAAGAGGAGGGGGAGTGAGGGAAGAGGAGGGGAGTGAGGGAAGAGGAGGAGGAGTGAGGAAGAGGAGGGGGAGTGAGGGAAGAGGAGGCAGTAGATGGGAAAGGAGGGGGAGTGAAGGAAGAGGAGGCAGGAATGTGAGGGGGAGGAGGGGAGTGAGGGAAGAGGAGGGTGAGTGAGGGAAGAGGAGGCAGTAGATGGGAAAGGAGGGGAGTGAAGGAAGAGAAGGAGGAGTGAAGGAAGAGGAGGAGGGGGTGAGGGAAGAGGAGGGGGAGTGAGGGAAGAGGAGGGGGAGTGAGGGAAGAGGAGGCAGTAGATGGGAAAGGAGGGGGAGTGAAGGAAGAGGAGGAGGAGTGAGGGAAGAGGAGGGGAGTGAGGGAAGAGGAGGAGGAGTGAGGGAAGAGGAGGAGGAGTGAGGAAGAGGAGGTGGAGTGAGGGAAGAGGAGGGGGAGTGAAGGAAGAGGAGGAGGAGTGAGGGAAGAGGGGGGAGTGAGGAAGAGGAGGAGGAGTGAGGGAAGAGGAGGGGGAGTGAGGGAAGAGGGGGCAGTAGATGTGAGGGGAGAGGAGGGGGAGTGAGGGAAGAGGAGGCAGTAGATGGGAAAGGAGGGGGAGTGAAGGAAGAGAAGGAGGAGTGAAGGAAGAGGAGGAGGGGTGAGGGAAGAGGAGGGGAGTGAGGGAAGAGGAGGGGGAGTGAGGGAAGAGGAGGCAGTAGATGGGAAAGGAGGGGAGTGAAGGAAGAGGAGGAGGAGTGAGGGAAGAGGAGGGGGAGTGAGGGAAGAGGAGGAGGAGTGAGGGAAGAGGAGGAGGAGTGAGGGAAGAGGAGGTGGAGTGAGGGAAGAGGAGGGGAGTGAAGGAAGAGGAGGAGGAGTGAGGGGAAGAGGAGGGAGTGAGGAAGAGGAGGAGGAGTGAGGGAAGAGGAGGGGATGTGAGGGAAGAGGGGGCAGTAGATGTGAGGGGAGAGGAGGGGAGTGAGGGAAGAGGAGGCAGTAGATGGGAAAGGAGGTCGGATTGAGGGAAGAGGGGGCAGTGAATGTGAGGGGAGATGAGGGGGAGTGAGGGGGAGTGAGAGAGAGGAGGGGGTTGTGGGGACAGGACGGGAGTGAGGGAGAGAGGAGGGGGTTGTGGGGAGAGGATGGGAGTGAGGGGAGAGGAGGGGGTTGTGGGGAGAGGACGGGAATGAGGGGAGAGGCGGGTAAGTGAGAGAGAGAGGAGGCGGTTGTGGGGAGAGCACGGGAATGAGGGAAGAGGACGGGGAATGAGAGAGAGAGAGGAGGCGGTTGTGGGGAGAGGACGGGAGTGAGGGGAGAGGAGGGTAAGTGAGAGAGGAGGCGGTTGTGGGGAGAGGAGGGGAGTGAGGGGAGAGGAGGGTAAGTGAGAGAGAGAGGAGGCGGTTGTGGGGAGAGCACGGGAATGAGGGAAGAGGAGGGGGAGTGAGAGAGAGAGAGGAGGCAGTTGTGGGGAGAGGACGGGAGTGAGGGGAGAGGAGGGTAAGTGAGAGAGAGAGGAGGCAGTAGAGGATGGGGTAGAGGGAACAGGCTGGCATATCAAGTTTTTAGGAACGGCAGGTAGCCTAGCAGTTATGGGCATTTTTTTTTTTTTTTTAACCTTTATTTAACCAGGCAAGTCAGTTAAGAACATATTCTTATTTTCAATGACGGCCTGGGTTAACTGCCTGTTCAGGGGCAGAACGACAGATTTGTACCTTGTCAGCTCGGGGGTTTGAACTCGCAACCTTCCGGTTACTAGTCCAACGCTCTAACCACTAGGCTACGCTGCCGCCCTTTGCTGGCATTGGGCCAGCAAAGGTCGCTAATTCGAATCCCCCCCCCCCTGCACCTCTCAGATTCAGAGGGGTTGAGTTAAATGCAGAAGAGACATTTCAGTTGAAAGCATTCAGTGCAACTGGCTAGGTATCCCCTTTCCCAAGGTGGAAGGAGGGGCGGGGTGTCATGTGGGTTCAGTGGGATAGCAGGGTAGCCTAGTGGTTAGAGCTTTGGACTATCAATATTTGCAATATCAAATCCCCGAGCTGACAAGGTACAAAATCTGTCGTTCTGCCCCTGAACAGCCAGTTAACCCACTGTTCCTAGGCCGTCATTGAAAATAAGAATTTGTTCTTAACTGACTTGCCTAGTAAAATAAAGGTAAAACAAAAAAAATAATAATCATATTGTAATGTCAGAAGAGCTGGCTGGCTGTCATGGGGTGGCTGGATGGCTGTCATGGGGTGGTTGTCATGAGGTGGCTGTCATGGGGTGGCTGGGTGGTTGTCATGAGGTGGCTGTCATGGGGTGGCTGGATGGCTGTCATGGAGTGGTTGTCATGAGGTGGCTGTCATGGGGTGGCTGGATGGCTGTCATGGGGTGGTTGTCATGAGGTGGCTGTCATGGGGTGGCTGGATGGCTGTCATGGGGTGGTTGTCATGAGGTGGCTGTCATGAGGTGGCTGTTATGGGGTGGCTGGATGGCTGTCATGGGGTGGCTGGTGGCTGTCATGGGGTGGTTGTCATGGGGTAGCTGTTATGAGGTGGCTGTTATGGGGTGGCTGGATGGCTGTCATGGGGTGGCTGGTGGCTGTCATGGGGTGGTTGTCATGGGGTAGCTGTTATTGGGTGGATGTCATGGGGTAGCTGGGTGGATGTCATGGGGTGGCTGGAATGCTGTCATGGGGTGGCTGGAATGCTGTCATGGGGTGGCTGGATGGTTTGGAAGTGAGGAATAGAAGTGGGGGTGGATTTAGGGGGTTAGGGAAAAGTGTGCCAATGAGTATTGGGTAGTGTTTTGGTGGGGTGCTGACAAGGTTCAGGTAGGGATTGGAATGGGGTCCAGGTGGAGGGTAGGGGGGTGAAATGGTGTGCAGGATGGCAGAGTTGGCCTATTCATGCTCACAATAATGACTGCCACCCTGTATAACTTTCACAGTCAGTCAGAGGAAGAGAGAGAGAGCAAGTGACAATGCAGGGTGACAGTAGGAAAGGGGGAGTTAAAGAGGGAGACAACAGGGAGACGACAGGGAGACGACAGGGAGACGACAGGGAGACGACAGGGAGATAGGTCTGAAGGGAAACAAGAAAAAAAGGAGAGAGCTGGAGAGTAAATATGAGAGAAAAGGAGGAGGGATAACAAGTGGAGACCCAGCTTCAGTGGGGTTAAAGGGAGGGATAACAAGTGGAGACCCAGCTTCAGTGGGGTTAAAGGGAGGGATAACAAGTGGAGACCCAGCTTCAGTGGGGTTAAAGGGAGGGATAACAAGTGGAGACCCAGCTTCAGTGGGGTTAAAGGGAGGGATAACAAGTGGAGACCCAGCTTCAGTGGGGTTAAAGGGAGGGATAACAAGTGGAGACCCAGCTTCAGTGGGGTTAAAGGGAGGGATAACAAGTGGAGACCCAGCTTCAGTGGGGTTAAAGGGAGGGATAACAAGTGGAGACCCAGCTTCAGTGGGGTTAAAGGGAGGGATAGAACAACGGAGTCAGAAAGGATGCAGGATGAAGAGAGAACGAAACAAACACAAACAAAAAGACAATAGAATAATCAGAGAGAGAGAGAGAGAGAAAGTGGGTGAGAGGGTGTGAGAAATTAGAGACAAGCTGAGTGGAGGAGGGAGGTGACAGATGAGGGAAGGACAGAGAGAGGGATGGGTATTTGTGTGTAACTCACGTTGGCACGGGGTTCCCCTTGGCCTCACATTCAATGATGATGTTATCTCTGGGATCAACAATGTAGTCCTTCAATGACTGTTTCATTATGGTGGGAGGCTGCTTCACTAGAGAGAGAGAGAAAGGAGAGACAAAGGAGAGAAAGAATGCAAACAGAGATAAAGAAAAGGAGATAGAGAGAGCAAGATTCAGCAATAATGTCCGAGGAGGTGTGGTATATGGCCAACATATGCACAATGCAGAGTGCCTGGATACAGCCATTAGCCTTGGTATATTTGCCATATACCACAAACCCCCGAGGTGGGTTATTGCTATTATAAACTGGTTACCAACATAATTAGAACAGTAAAAGTACCCGTGGTACATGTATACGTCTGATATATCACGGCTTTCAGCCAATCACCAGACACCACACAACCCCACAGCGCAGACGCAGACGCACGCGCACACACACACACACACACACACACACACACACACACACACACACACACACACACACACACACACACACACACACACACACACACACACACACACACACACACACACACACACACACACACACACACACACACACACACACCAGCCATATCCAGGAGAAGTGAGGAGGAGAGGATTGGGTTATGATGTTGATACGGTGTATTCTCCCCTCCCTCTGGCCTTAACACAGCTGTGCTCACTCTGATTTAATTGCCCACTTAAGCCAGATGATTCCCCACTGTTTCTCTGCCCTGGTCCACTTCTAGATCACTGAGCACCGGGCACTCATTCCGCTCTGTACTGTCACCACACATCTACCAGACCCAGCCTCGACTGTCAGGCCCAGCCTCGACTGTCAGACAAAGCCTCGACTGTCAGACCCAGCCTCGACGATCAGACCCAGCCTCGACTGTCAGACCCAGCCTCGACTGTCAGACCCAGCCTCGACTGTCAGACCCAGCCTCGACTGTCAGACAAAGCCTCGACTGTCAGACCCAGCCTCGACGATCAGACCCAGCCTCGACTGTCAGACCCAGCCTCGACTGTCAGACCCAGCCTCGACTGTCAGACCCAGCCTCGACTGTCAGACCCAGCCTCGAATATCAGACCCAGCCTCGACTGTCAGGCCCAGCCTCGACTGTCAGGCCCAGCCTCGACTGTCAGACACAGCCTCGACTGTCAGACACAGCCTCGACTGTCAGGCCCAGCCTCGACTGTCAGGCCCAGCCTCGACTGTCAGGCCCAGCCTCGACTGTCAGACACAGCCTCGACTGTCAGGCCCAGACTCGACTGTCAGGCCCAGACTCGACTGTCAGGCCCAGACTCGACTGTCAGACACAGCCTCGACTGTCAGGCCCAGACTCGACTGTCAGGCCCAGCCTCGATTGTCAGACACAGCCTCGACTGTCAGACACAGCCTCGACTGTCAGACACAGCCTCGACTGTCAGACACAGCCTCGACTGTCAGACGCAGCAGAGTCTATTTGTAGTGTATTTTAGGTTTAAAAAAGCTTCTGAAGTTAGTAATTTTCACTTTGAAATGTCATACTTGATTTTCCCTTTTAGAAAATGTATCAACCCCTACAAAAATGTCCATTAATTTTTATCCACATAATAATTCACATTACTGTTGCTGCAGGATTATTTTTCCGCTGTAGCAAACTGGCTCAAATTGAGATCCTAAATCTGTACACTGACACTACACACTATCAAGCCCAGCCTCAAAGAAAATTGCTTGCCTCCCCTCCCATTGTAGAAAATAGCCCCAGTTGAAAGAGATACTTCCTTGCCATGATGTACCAACATGGGAGAGAGGAACAACCGGTGAGTGTGTGTGTGTGTGTGTGTCATAAATCTTCTCCAGAGTAACCACAGTTTTAAAGAGAATAGCCCAAGTCCTATTGGAAGTCCCCTTGTCAAGATAGAAAGCTTTCCGTTAGAGAGAAAGAGGGAATTCCATCGCCCATTACTATTCTGTTTGTCCTCAGTTTGGGGATGCCGCCGGTTACCCAACTGTTCTTATGCACTACTGTAAACCACTAGGTAACAGGCGGAGTCATCCATCCATTTGTGTTTCTATGGCAACCATACAAACACAGAGATAGTTCATGTAAATTGCTTCGGATTGGAAAATAAAACCTGCTCCTAGTAGGGCTGTGGCATGACATTTTGTCAACCGGTTATTGTCAAGCAAATAACTGCTGGTCTCACGGTAATTGACCGTTAATTAACATAAATACATTTAGCATTTCCTGGCTTCCACACACAGCCTACTGTCACGCCCTGACCTTAGAGATCCTTTTTATGTCTCTATTTTGGTTTGGTCAGGGCGTGAGTTGGGGTGGGCATTCTATGTTTTGTGTTTCTATGATTTTCTATTTCTATGTTTTGGTCGGGTATGTTTCTCAATCAGGGACAGCTGTCTATCGTTGTCTCAGATTGAGAACCATACTTAGGTGCCCTTTTTCCCACCTGTATTTGTGGGAAGTTGACTTTTGTTTATGGCACATGACCTGGAGCTTCACGGTTTGTTTTGTATGGTTTATTGTTTTTGGTCGGCGTCATTCTTAAATAAAGTCAAATGTACGCTCACCACGCTGCACCTTGGTCCTCATCCGTCAACAGCCGTGACAGAACTTCCCACCACCAAAGGACCAAGCAGCGTGGTAAGAAGGAGGACTGGACATGGGAGGACATTTTAAATGGCAAGGGATCCTGGACGTGGGAGGAGATCCTAGCCGGGGAGGATCGCCTGCCCTGGGAGCAGGTAGAAGCAGAGAGGAAGGCGAAGGCAGCAGCTAAAGCAGAACGGCAGCGTTATGAGGGAACACGGCTGGCAAGGAAGCCCGAGAGGAAGCCCAATTATTTTTTAGGGGGCACACGGGGAGTGTGGCTGAGTCAGGTTGGAGACCTGAGCCAACTCCCCGTGCTTACCGTGGCGAGCATGTGACTGGTCAGGCCCCGTGCTATGGGGTGATGTCGAGGCTGAGCATTCACATGCCGGTGTGCGCGGTGCCAGCGTCCCGCATTTGCCGGGTGGAAGCAGGCATCCAGCCAGAACAGGTGGTGCCAGCTCTGCGCTCGAGACTGCCAGTGCGCCTCCACGGCCCAGTGTATCCGGTGCCTGAGTGTCTCCCCAGCCTGATGAGTCCTGCGCCCAGTCCAGTCCCTACATAGTCGGCCTCCAGACCGGCCCCTCCAGAGTCGGCCTCCAGCCCGGCCCCTCCAGAGGCGACGGGCCTCCAGCCCGGAGCCTCCAGAGACGACGGCCTCCAGCCCGGCCCCTCCAGAGACGACGGCCTCCAGCCCGGCCCCTCCAGAGACGACGGCCTCCAGCCCGGCCCCTCCAGAGACGACTGCCTCCAGCCCGGCCCCTCCAGAGACGACGGCCTCCAGCCCGGAGCCTCCAGAGACGACGGCATCCAGCCCAGAGCCTCCAGAGATGACGGCCTCCAGCCCGGCCCCTCCAGAGACGACGGCCTCCAGTCCGGAGCCCGCTACGGGGTTCCCCAGTCCGAGGTCGGCGGCGAGGGTCCCCTCACCAAAGGTGCCACCAAAGTGGGGTGAGCCAGCGGTGGAGCGGGGTCTGCGTCCCGCACCTGAGCCGCCTCTGCGGGTAGATGCCCACCCAGACCCTCCCCTATAGTTTAGGTTTTGCTGCCGGGGTCCTCATCTTTGGGGGGTGGGGGGGGTACTGTCATGCCCCGACCTTTTTATGTCCTTTTTATGTCTCTATTTTGGTTTGGTCAGGGCATGAGTTGGGGTGGGCATTCTATGTTTTGTGTTTCTATGATTTTCTATGGTTTGGCCGGATATGGTTCTCAATCAGTGACAGCTGTCTATCGTTGTCTCTGATTGGGAACCATATTTAGGTACCCTTTTTCCCACCTGTGTTTGTGGGAAGTTGACTTTTGTTTATGGCACATGACCTGGAGCTTCACGGTTTGTTTTGTATGGTTTATTGTTTTTGGTCGGCGTCATTCTTAAATAAAGTCAAATGTACGCTCACCACGCTGCACCTTGGTCCTCATCTGTCAACAGCCGTGACACCTACAAGCCACTGATGCAGACCTTTGGAGAATCTACATTTTAAAAAAGTCTAATAAATCCATGTAATATAGCCTACACCTTCACAATAAATCCATTATTTATTTTAGACAGGTCTAATGGCTGTGGGTTACACTAGTTCATTTAGCAGACATGATTTGCTTAGAATTCCATGGCATTATTTTATAGTATGAAGAATACAATAGAACAAAGCTGAATAAAATAGGATATTTTCTCCAATATTGGAGGGAGTGCGCACATGCGGCTGGCTATTCTGTGTTGAGCTGAAACAGGTACTCCAAGAAACAGGTACTCCACTATGCTTAATTTTGAGTTATTAATGTAACTTTGGTTGTTCTACAAACGTTTGGCTATATGTTTTGATTTTTAGTACATTGTAAGGCTGTATGATGAGACTGATCATTTGAAAAAAGCTGCATGAAAAGCATGTTTTTTTGCACAGGCTGTAAACACAGATCAGAACGTTTAGCTTAAAATGTTGATCAACTATTTGGCAATTTCTTCACATAAGTGCAGCAATGTGCACACGGCAGTAGGCTATAAGTGTGTATGTTCCATTAGCAGGAAAACACCATTCTCAAAAGTGACCACAAATGTGATTTGCATTTTTTGTGCATTTTTATGGTGAAAATTATCTTCCTCAAACTTGAAACTCACGTGCTGTTTATGTATGTCAGTTAGGCTCTACACCCCTTGTGAAGAGGATTAATGTGCTTCAACTTTAGTTGTGATGCAAACCTTATAAAAACATATAGGCCAGGCTACATGAAGTGTGCGACTATGATTTGAAGAAGTTGCAAAAAAAAAACATGTGCACTGTTTGCTGGGCATCATTCACAAGTGATATTATAATATTGTCACCCATCACACGATTATCATGCACCTGTCTCGAAACAGGAGCAGCTGAAAATAGCAAATGGAGGATGTTTTTCCCCGTGGTTTATTTTCATGCCAGCCAGGTAGGCTATACTCCTGTTGTAAAGAGAAGCAATGTGCTTCATATTAGGCAAGTTGAGAAATAAATATACGTAGTAGCCCTAGTCTATAGAAAGCTGATGGGATCCCCTCTGTTTTCTCATGCAATTGCATAGCCTATAGAGATGTTGCACAATATCAGCTCATGGGCTCTCATGAAGTGTTTCATTAGATTGGAATACATTTACATTTAAAGTGACTTGTAAATAGATCACTAGTCACTTTAAACAATGCCACTCTATATAATGCCACTTTAATAATGTTTACATATCTTACATTACTCATATCATATGTATATGCTGTATTTTATACCATCTACTGCACCTTGCCTATGCCGCTCGGCCATCGCTCATCCATATATTTATATGTACATATTCTCATTCACCCCCCTTTAGATTTGTGTGTATTAGGTAGTTGTTGGGAATTGTTAGATTACTTGTTAGATATTACTGCACTGTTGGAACTAGAACCACAAGCATTTCGCTACACTCGCATTAACATCTGCTGACCATGTGTATGTGACCAATAAAATTTGATTTTATGTCAGAGTGCTGAGTGCTTCTAGAGTGCTGAGTACCCGGCAGTTAGCAAGTTTGGTAAGCTACTAATGACCATCGGCAGCATCAGAGCTTGGAGAAGCCTAATTACCGTGACTAAACGGTCATGTGGTTATTGACTGCCATCATGCCTCGTGACCGCCGGTGTGGCGGCAATACAGTCACCGCAACAGCCCTAGCTCCTAGTACTACACCATTATATCATTTACTGCTGTAAATGTGGATTCAAATGGGTATTTTCATCCCCCATAGAGACAATGTAGAAACATGATTGAGTATTACAGCAGACACAATACACTCTAAGAAGAAAAGGTGCTATTTAGAACCAATAAGTGTTCTTCCGTTGTCCCCATAGAACCCTTTGAATAACCATTTTTTTCCTAAGAGTGAAGACAACAGACACAACAGAAAATAGACACAGTAGACACAATACAAAATATTACTGTGTTAATAAATAATACTTACAATCCTGCTGGATCTTTTCTGTTAGTCCAAAGAGAGTGAGTGAGAGAGAAGGGCAGAGATAGAGATGTTGCAGGTGTTGTTAGTGATATTAGAGTGTTCATTGCAACACAGGCCTATAGCTAGAGCATGTCTACAGCGTTAAACAATGTTACATACTGTAGTTACAGTTCTATTCTTACGGAGTAGGCATGTCATAAAATGTTATTCTACAAAACAAAGTTATTATACTGTTATATCCATGTTTTGTATGTAAAGTACATTTTGTTACTAGTGTAGCATAATACGTTTATTGACTACAATGACTGTGAATATGTCCTGAAACAATGAAAGTGAAACAATGAGATGTAAACGTACCTGTTGATGATTCCACAACGGGAAAAGGTTGATTTTAAAGGAGGGAGCAGTGGAGAGAGGGAAAGAGAGATATGATTTTCATCTGCTAGAATCAGCAAGTTAGTCATTTTCAAGAACAGTACAGATGACATAAAATACACATATATGTAATTATATTGTATTATATTCCACTGCATAAATAATCTATCCCAAAACAGTACATTTACATTTATAATATATTTCATATTGTCTTCATGTCACTCTTTAGCTACCCTGTAAATGGCCATGGCTGACATACTGTAATTGGCATTACAGTAGTGGTCCAATGATGTGTCTGATTGACAAGAGCACATTCCTCTCCGGACTTTCTGTCTTTATATGTACTAGTGTGTGTGTGTGTGTGTGTGTGTGTGTGTGTGTGTGTGTGTGTGTGTGTGTGTGTGTGTGTGTGTGTGTGTGTGTGTGTGTGTGTGTGTGTGTGTGTGTGTGTGTGTGTGTGTGTGTGTGTGTGTGTGTGTGTGTGTGTGTGTGTGTGTGTGTGTGTGTGTGAGTGTGTGTGAGTGTGTGAGTGTGTGTGCGTGTATGTGTGTGTGTGTGTGTCCAAGGCTATGGGGGAACAGCTGCCTATAGACAGGTGGAACACCCAACCACCACAGTTGTTTTATGATATTCATTGTGCCATATAGCCATGCCCATGCTGGAGGGAAGGAACATAGTAGGCTAACAAGGACATGACAACCATCATCAGTAGAGGTCACCACTGGAAGCTGGGGGACAGAGGGTTGGGGGAGGGAAGGGGAATGACAACAGAGATAAATCCATCTGTCATCACCTCACATTAGATACATTCAGTCCTATAGACAGCCCATGTTACCATTCAGTCCTCTCAGGTATAACATTAAATGCACTGGGAGCACCAGAAGATTTGGGATAACCTCTCTGTGGTCTCTCAATGACCAGGGCTGATTCTCCCTCCCTCCATCCCTCTTAATATGTTTGGGAGACGTCGGAGGGTTATGAGGGTATTATGCATTTTACTCTGTGGGGGAGTCTTCTCTCTCTCTGTCCCCCTCTCTCTCCCTGTTGTGTGTGTGTGTGTGTGTGTGTGTGTGTGTGTGTGTGTGTGTGTGTGTGTGTGTGTGTGTGTGTGTGTGTGTGTGTGTGTGTGTGTGTGTGTGTGTGTCCTCTGTCTGACACTAATTAATAGAGCTTTCTGAGGCCAGCGGTGAAAGGTTGTGGAGTATAAAGAGACACTGAGGGGTGCTGTAGAGGGTAGATGAGGTGGAGACTACAGAGGTGATGACAGCTGATGGCCGTGTGTGTGAGGTCGAGAATAAGTAGTGTGCAGGTGTGTTTGACCGCCAAATAGCAGGTGCCCATGGCACTTTATCCCGATCAAATCATTTTTCATAACACCACTGTGAGACATTCACAGCTATTTTTCTCCTTTATGAAAAAAAACAATAGAGAAAGGAGAGAGAAAAGGTCTCCTTTCCTTTGTCTCTTACTTTCATATTCACACTGGAGTCAGTCCAATGGGAGGCACAAGCTTGTGTGTGTGTGTGTGCGTATGTATGTATTGATGTTTTGGTTGAAATCTGACAAACTTTTACAGATGCACAATCGAGAGCATCCTGTCAGGCTGTATCACAACCTGGTACGGAAACTATACCGCCCTCAACTGTAAGGCTCTCCAGAGGGTGGTGCGGTCTGTCCAACCCATCACCGGGGGCAAACTACCTGCCCTCCAGGACACCTACAGCACCCGATGTCACAGGAAAGCCAAAAAAAAGCATAAAGGACAACAACCACAACCAACAAACAACAACCAGCCCCTGCCTGTTCACCCTGCTATCATCCAGAAGGTGAGGTCACTACAGGTGCATCAAAGCTGGGACCGAGAGATTGAGAAACAGCTTCTATCTCAAGGCCATCAGACTGCTAAACAGCAATCATTAACTCAGAGAGGCTGCTGCCTACATTGAGACCCAATCACTGGACACTTTAATAAATGGATCACTAGTGACTTTAAACAATGCCACTTCAATAATGTCACTTTAATAATGTCCACATATCTTACATTACTCATATCACATGTTAATACTGTATCTTATACCATCTACTGCCCTTGCCTATGCCGCTCAGCCATCGCTCATCCATATACAGTATTTATATGTACATATTCTTATTCACCTCTTTAGATTTGTGTTTGTTAGGTAGTTGTTGGGAATTGTTAGATTACTTGTTGGATATTACTGCACTGTTGGAACTAGAAGCGCAAGCATTTCGCTACACTCGCATTCACATCTGCTGACCATGTGCATGTGACCAATAAAATTAGATTTGATTAGAAATGTTGATTTGAAATGTTGATTTGATTTGAAATCAATGATGGGTAGTCAGAGTTGAATGGTTATGAGAAGATAGAGCCACCGTAGTCAGCCATACGTGAGAAACTGGCAGTACTATGGAACAACCTACTCTATATGCATAAATGTTCATGTGTAGAGTTCTATTGTGGATTTGTATATCGGTTACTGCTAATTGGTTTCAGCTCTGTGTTGGATGAAAACATATACATTAAATTCATATTGAATTAGCATGCCATATTTCATAGTTCAGTTGGTAGAATATACACTCGACTATAGTTAAACCATGCAGAAATATCTTTAGATCATATGGATGGACTGAACAGATTCACTGGGTAACACATCAATATGTGCGAGTGTGTGTGTGTGTGTGTGTGTGTGTGTGTGTGTGTGTGTGTGTGTGTGTGTGTGTGTGTGTGTGTGTGTGTGTGTGTGTGTGTGTGTGTGTGTGTGTGTGTGTGTGTGTGTGTGTGTGTGTGTAAGTGTTCGCGCGGGATAGAGGATGGTCAGAGAGATGAGTGTATGTGAGCTCAGTTCTAATGTTAAGAGATATCACTTTTCATGAAGCTGGATCTGCAGATGCAGACAGGATAACTGTGTTGTATTTTACATAGAGTGTACACTGTACATGTAAATATAAATCACTTCATTTCCTATGCTTTTTTCCTGAAGGTCCATCTGTAAACACCAATAGGTTAGTAAGGGATGTGGCATGAAACTTTGTTTTCTTCATTTATTGTTCACTGTCCTTCATTTCCAAAACCATTGTGTGGGTCACCGGTATCCAAATGGTATGAGAACCAAAGGTTTACGATCAAATATATATTATAAAACAATGTTTTGACTGATTTCATGTGTTTACGATTCGATTGATGGACTTACGATCAAGAGGAACCTCGATAGCAGACATTTCTTGCCACAGCAGCAGGAGCAATGACATGGCAGACAGGACCCAAGGCCCGACCTGCACCAACATCTCTCTCCTCTGATTGGCTCTCCTCTCCTGTCACAACTCCTGGTTGGCTCCTGATACGGCTCTGACCTATCAGAGAGACAGAGAGATGTGTTTTCAGTATGTGTGGCTGGCCTACATCAGCAGCTGAGGCCCTTACTCCCCAGAGAGAGCTACCCAGAGACAATGAAGACATCACACAGAACAGTTCCACCTCTCCTCCAATCATCCACTCCCCCATTACCCCAAACCAGTATTAGAACCCCAGGCCCAGGACTACTCCTCTCCCTTCTTCTCCTACTGACCCCAAACCTTCAGATCCCCATTCCTCCATTCCCCCAGACCACAAGACCTCCAAACCCAGAGTACCAGAGCGCAGACCAGGGTACCATCCCAGTCTACTAACCCCATACACTCTGCCGACTAACCCCGTACACCCTGCCTCCAAAATCCATACAGCCTGCCTCCTAAATCCACACACCCAGTCTACTAACCCCACACACCCTGCCTCCTAACCCCATACACCCTGCCTCCTAACCCCATACACCCTGCCTCCTAAATCCATACACCCAGTCTACTAGCCCCATACACCCAGTCTACTGACTCCATACACCCAGCCTACTGACCCCATACACCCTGCCTACTAACCCCATATACCCAGCCTACTAACCCCATACACCCAGCCTACTAACCCCATACACCCTGCCTACTGACCCCATACACCCTGCCTACTGACCCCATACACCCAGTCTACTGACTCCATACACCCAGCCTACTGACCCCATACACCCAGCCTACTAACCCCATACACCCAGCCTACTAACCCCATACACCCAGCCTACTGACCCCATACACCCTGCCTACTGACCCCATACACCCTGCCTACTGACCCCATACACCCTGCCTACTGACTCCATACACCCTGCCTACTAACCCCATACACCCTGCCTACTGACCCCATACACCCTGCCTACTGACCCCATACACCCTGCCTACTGACCTCATACACCCTGCCTACTGACCCCATACACCCTGCCTACTGACCCCATACACCTAGTCTACTGACCCCATATACCCTGCCTACTAGCTCCATACATTCTGCCTAACATAGCCCAGTTGGTCCCGTGTAGCTCAGTTGGTAGGGCATTGTGTTTACAATGCCAGGGTTGTGGATTCAATTCATGTGGGGGACCAGTATGAAAAAAGGATGAACATGTTTGCACTCACTACTGTAAGTCACTCTGGATAAGAGCTTTTGCTAAAGGATTAAAACGTCAAACAAATGTACGTAGCAGGTGTAAAATAAACACCTGAAACTAGATCACTGACATACAAAGGTTTGGGAGAGGTGCACTGTTCAATTAATACAGTAAATAGATTTAAGATGGAGTGTCACCTTGTTAACAAAGATATTAGAGACAACAGAAGATACAAAATCCCAAAGTCAATGAATGGAGGAACATATAATGCTCCACCCAGCAGATGTTATGCTGCGTCATGTGATCCCTTCACAAAGTCAGGGTATGAGTTCAGAAATGGGCCTATTGTCCTCAAAAGTACGTTATGTCAAAATTGCAAATCCTTATAATATTACAGAGAACAAGCTCATTATCTCACATCTCTGAAAATATTTGTAATGTTTGGTTTTTGAGCTAGCGCCCAATTGATTCCCATTCCCTCCTTGAAGGAGAGCTCTCTTTGTCCCAGAATTGTGGCCCATTGGCGCTGCATAGGCAACACACACAATGGTTGGTAATACGATTCCAAACGAGTTTCCCATCTCCTCAAAAGTATCTCTTTTTCCACTTTCCCTGAAAACTTGAACATCCGGTTGTTGGTGACTCAGCAGAGGCTATCCAAACCCAGACCATTAACCAGTGCTGCAGACTGAGATAACGAGCCAGACGTGTAAAGAACCAAACTCAATCACACAGCAGCTGAAGACACTGACCATTTAACATTCACCTCCACTTCAACAAACTAAATCCATGGCAAAATACCAAAAACATTGCGCATCAATGTATTGTTTTGTTGCATCTCCTACATCAAAGGTACAGTGCATTCGGAAAGTATTAAGACCCCTTCACTTTTTCCTCATTTTGCTACGTTACGGCCTTATTCTACATTATGGCCTTATTCAGTCTACACAGAATATCTCATAATGACAAAACAAAAACATTATATATACTTTTTTGCAATATAACTTATGTAAATATCACATTTACATAAGTTTTCAGACCCTTTACTCAGTACTTTGTTGAAGCACCTTTGGCAGCGATTGTAACATCAAGTCTTCTTCTGTATGATGCTACAAACTTGGCACACCTGTATTTGGGAGTTTTTCCCATTATTCTCTGCGGAACCTCTCAAGCTCTGCCAGGTTGGATGGGGAGTGTCGCTGCACAGCTATTTTCAGGACTCTCCAGAGATGTTCGATCGGGTTCAAGTCCAGGCTCTGGCTGGGCCACTCAAGGACATTCAGAGACTTGTCCCGAAGCCACTCCTGCATTGTCTTGGCTGTGTGATTAGGGTTGTTGTTCTGTTGGAAGGTGAAGCATTGCCCCAGAGCGAGGTCTTGAGCGCTCTGGAGCAGGGTTTCAATCAAGGATCTCTCTGAACTTTGATATTGATCATATTTTCCTCGATCATGACTAGTTTCCCTGTCCCTGCCATTGAAAAACATCCCCACAGTATAATGCTGCCACCACAATGCTTCACCGTAGGGATGGTGCCAGGTTTCCTCCAGGCGTGACACTTGGCATTCAGGCCAAATAGTTCTATCTTGGTTTCATCAGACCAGAGAATCTTGTTTCTCATGGTCTGAGAGTGTTTATGTGCCTTTTGGCAAACTCCAAGTGGGCTCTCATTTGCCTTTTACTGAGGAGTGGCTTCCGTCTGGCCACTCCACCAAAAAGGCCTGATTGTTGGAGTGCTGCAGAGATGGTTGTCCTTCTGGAAGGTTCTCCCATCGCCACAGAGGAGCTCTGGAGCTCTCTCAGAGTGACCATCGGGTTCTTTGTCACCTCCCCAGACCAAGGCCCTTGTAAGGCCCCCCAGAGCTGCCACCCGGCATCCCACCTAGGCGAGCTTGACAGACTGGCCGAGATGTGGGAGTCAGACGTGGCGGCTGAGGCGTGGGAGCCCGACGAGGCAGCTGAGGCGTGGGTGCCCGACGAGCCGGCTGAGGCGTGGGAGCCAGATGAGCCGGTTGAGGCGTGGGAGCCAGACGAGCCGGTTGAGGCGTGGGAGCCCGACGAGCCAGCTGAGGCATGATGTGGGGTGGGAGCCTGCCGAGCCAACCGAGGCAAGGAAACCTCTCGAACCAGCTAAGGCGTGGAAGCCTGACGAGCCAACTGAGGCACCCCCGGTTCCTTCGGCATCGGAAGCCGGACCCGACGTCACCAACAAAAAACAAAATCAAAAACTCCTTGATGCTTCAAATTGTGGTGTCAGCATTCTGTAAGTACAGATGAGAAGCAAGTACAAGCAGTGATCATTTAATAAACAACAGACAGGAAACATTACACAGAGAGCATCTGGACAGGAGAAACAAAACAACATTAATGCTGACAAGGGAAACAAACTGAGGAACAGACAGATATAGAGGGGCAATCAACAAAGTAAAGGAGTCCAGGTGAGTCCAATGAGCGCTGAAGCGCATAATGATGGCGACAGGTGTGCATAATGATGGGCAGCCTGGTGCCCTCGAGCGCCAGAGAAGAGGAGAGGGAGCAGGTGTGACAGCCCTTCTTCCCCGATTGTTCAGTTTGGACGGGCAACCACCTCTAGGAAGAGTCTTGGTGGTTCCAAACTTCTTCCATTTAAGAGTGATGGAGGCCGCTGTGTTCTTTGGGACCTTCAATGCTGCATGCTACTCAGACATACCCAGATCTGTGCCTTGACACAATCCTGTCTCTGAGCTCAACGGACAATTCCTTCAACCTCATGACTTGGTTTTTGCTCTGACATGCACTGTCCACTGTGACCTTATATAGACAGGTGTGTGCCTTTCCAAATCATGTCCAATCAATTGAATTTGCCACAGGTGGACACCAATCAAGCTGGATAAACATTTCAAGGATGATCAATGGAAACAGGAATCACCTGAGCTTAATTTCGAGTCTCATAGCAAAGGGTCTGAGTACTTATTAAAGGTCGACCAATTATGATTTTTCAACGCCGATACCAATACCGATTATTGGAGGACCAAAAACAACTTTTGTTAAATCATCCCCCATTTGGCGAAGGTTGCGGGCAGCCGAGCGGAAATGGAGGAAAACTCGCCTCCCTGCGGACCTGGCATCCTTTCACTCCCTCCTCTCTACATTTTCCTCCTCTGTCTCTGCTGCTAAAGCCACTTTCTACCACTCTAAATTCCAAGCATCTGCCTCTAACCCTAGGAAGCTCTTTGCCACCTTCTCCACCCTCCTGAATCCTCCTCCCCCCCCCCCTCCTCCCTCTCTGCAGATGACTTCGTCAACCATTTTGAAAAGAAGGTCGACGACATCCGATCCTCGTTTGCTAAGTCAAACGACACCGCTGGTTCTGCTCACACTGCCCTACCCTGTGCTCTGACCTCTTTCTCCCCTCTCTCTCCAGATGAAATCTTGCGTCTTGTGACGGCCGGCCGCCCAACAACCTGCCCGCTTGACCCTATCCCCTCCTCTCTTCTCCAGACCATTTCCGGAGACCTTCTCCCTTACCTCACCTCGCTCATCAACTCATCCCTGACCGCTGGCTACGTCCCTTCCGTCCTCAAGAGAGCGAGAGTTGCACCCCTTCTGAAAAAACCTACACTCGATCCCTCCGATGTCAACAACTACAGACCAGTATCCCTTCTTTCTTTTCTCTCCAAAACTCTTGAACGTGCCGTCCTTGGCCAGCTCTACCGCTATCTCTCTCAGAATGACCTTCTTGATCCAAATCAGTCAGGTTTCAAGACTAGTCATTCAACTGAGACTGCTCTTCTCTGCATCACGGAGGCGCTCCGCACTGCTAAAGCTAACTCTCTCTCCTCTGCTCTCATCCTTCTAGACCTATCGGCTGCCTTCGATACTGTGAACCATCAGATCCTCCTCTCCACCCTCTCCGAGTTGGGCATCTCCGGCGCGGCCCACGCTTGGATTGCGTCCTACCTGACAGGTCGCTCCTACCAGGTGGCGTGGCGAGAATCTGTCTCCTCACCACGCGCTCTCACCACTGGTGTCCCCCAGGGCTCTGTTCTAGGTCCTCTCCTATTCTCGCTATACACCAAGTCACTTGGCTCTGTCATAACCTCACATGGTCTCTCCTATCATTGCTATGCAGACGACACACAATTAATCTTCTCCTTTCCCCCTTCTGATGACCAGGTGGCGAATCGCATCTCTGCATGTCTGGCAGACATATCAGTGTGGATGACGGATCACCACCTCAAGCTGAACCTCGGCAAGACAGAGCTGCTCTTCCTCCCGGGGAAGGACTGCCCGTTCCATGATCTCGCCATCACGGTTGACAACTCCACTGTGTCCTCCTCCCAGAGCGCTAAGAACCTTGGCGTGATCCTGGACAACACCCTGTCGTTCTCAACTAACATCAAGGCGGTGGCCCGTTCCTGTAGGTTCATGCTCTACAACATCCGCAGAGTACGACCCTGCCTCACACAGGAAGCGGCGCAGGTCCTAATCCAGGCACTTGTCATCTCCCGTCTGGATTACTGCAACTCGCTGTTGGCTGGGCTCCCTGCCTGTGCCATTAAACCCCTACAACTCATCCAGAACGCCGCAGCCCGTCTGGTGTTCAACCTTCCCAAGTTCTCTCACGTCACCCCGCTCCTCCGCTCTCTCCACTGGCTTCCAGTTGAAGCTCGCATCCGCTACAAGACCATGGTGCTTGCCTACGGAGCTGTGAGGGGAACGGCACCTCAGTACCTCCAGGCTCTGATCAGGCCCTACACCCAAACAAGGGCACTGCGTTCATCCACCTCTGGCCTGCTCGCCTCCCTACCACTGAGGAAGTACAGTTCCCGCTCAGCCCAGTCAAAACTGTTCGCTGCTCTGGCCCCCAATGGTGGAACAAACTCCCTCACGACGCCAGGACAGCGGAGTCAATCACCACCTTCCGGAGACACCTGAAACCCCACCTCTTTAAGGAATACCTAGGATAGGATAAGTAATCCTTCTCACCCCCCCCCCCCTAAAGATTTAGATGCACTATTGTAAAGTGGCTGTTCCACTGGATGTCATAAGGTGAATGCACCAATTTGTAAGTCGCTCTGGATAAGAGCATCTGCTAAATGACTTAAATGTAAATGTAAATGTTAGGAAGAAATGTCTTTTACTGTTGCTAAACAGACTAAATGCACTGCCTGAAATATTCAATATCTTGTACTGTTGCTAAACAGACTAAATGCACTGCCTGAAATATTCAATATCTTTTACTGTTGCTAAACAGTAAAAAACAGGCAGAGATAACATTGATGTTTGTGTTCATTAGCAAAAAAGAAGAGTGTGATATACAGAGATCTACAGTAGTGCTCCCTGGTGTGTTGATTCATTATATTGAATGAATGAATGCACACAGACGCATGTCATCCAAAGTGCAGTTTTCTAAGAAGTCCTGTGTAACAGTCCTCTGTCATATCACACACACTGTCTAAGAAGCCCTGTGTAACAGTCCTCTGTCATATCACACACACTGTCTAAGAAGCCCTGTGTAACAGTCCTCTGTCATATCACACACACTGTCTAAGAAGCCCTGTGTAACAGTCCTCTGTCATATCACACACACTGTCTAAGAAGTCCTGTGTAACAGTCCTCTGTCATATCACACACACTGTCTAAGAAGTCCTGTGTAACAGTCCTCTGTCATATCACACACACTGTCTAAGAAGCCCTGTGTAACAGTCCTCTGTCATATCACACACACTGTCTAAGAAGCCCTGTGTAACAGTCCTCTGTCATATCACACACACTGTCTAAGAAGCCCTGTGTAACAGTCCTCTGTCATATCACACACACTGTCTAAGAAGTCCTGTGTAACAGTCCTCTGTCATATCACACACACTGTCTAAGAAGCCCTGTCTAACAGTCCTCTGTCATATCACACACACTGTCTAAGAAGCCCTGTCTAACAGTCCTCTGTCATATCACACACACTGTCTAAGAAGCCCTGTGTAACAGTCCTCTGTCATATCACACACACTGTCTAAGAAGCCCTGTGTAACAGTCCTCTGTCATATCACACACACTGTCTAAGAAGCCCTGTGTAACAGTCCTCTGTCATATCACACACACTGTCTAAGAAGCCCTGTGTAACAGTCCTCTGTCATATCACACACACTGTCTAAGAAGCCCTGTGTAACAGTCCTCTGTCATATCACACACACTGTCTAAGAAGCCCTGTGTAACAGTCCTCTGTCATATCACACACACTGTCTAAGAAGCCCTGTGTAACAGTCCTCTGTCATATCACACACACTGTCTAAGAAGCCCTGCGTAACAGTCCTCTGTCATATCACACACACTGTCTAAGAAGCCCTGTGTAACAGTCCTCTGTCATATCACACACACTGTCTAAGAAGCCCTGTGTAACAGTCCTCTGTCATATCACACACACTGTCTAAGAAGCCCTGTGTAACAGTCCTCTGTCATATCACACACACTGTCTAAGAAGCCCTGTGTAACAGTCCTCTGTCATATCACACACACTGTCTAAGAAGCCCTGTGTAACAGTCCTCTGTCATATCACACACACTGTCTAAGAAGTCCTGTGTAACAGTCCTCTGTCATATCACACACACTGTCTAAGAAGCCCTGTGTAACAGTCTGTCATATCACACACACTGTCTAAGAAGCCCTGTGTAACAGTCCTCTGTCATATCACACACACTGTCTAAGAAGTCCTGTGTAACAGTCCTCTGTCATATCACACACACTGTCTAAGAAGCCCTGTCTAACAGTCCTCTGTCATATCACACACACTGTCTAAGAAGCCCTGTGTAACAGTCCTCTGTTGTTGTTGTTGTAATGAATTTTTACAGTTGTTTTTTTATCATATTTTAAATAACTTTATGATACTATCATGAAGCATTATGACCTTCCTGTGTCACTTTACTTGGACTAAGAAAATACACTTTATGACCGTGTCAAAAAGCATTATGACCGTCATAATCATATAACGGTGACTAACCCCATTCCGTACAAATTTGCGTAATTGTAACATTCAAACGAGGCTGCAATGAAAACTAATGGGACTGAAGCGACTGTGTTGACATCAACATCTGGGGTGTGAATTACATTTCTATTCAAGCATTGATTGACATGGTAATGGTCCAATAGTATTGGAGAAAAGTTGAAAAAACTGACCCCTCCGACGTTGTACGTTAAATTGTGACGTGTCATGACGTAATGAACAGCTCGCATAAAGCAACTCATTCTGTGTCTTACAGCCTCTCTCCACGAGGTGTAGAGCTTCTGTCACTGTTTAAAAACAAGACAGGGACAGGGACAGGGGCGGGGGCGGGGACAGGGACGGGGACAGGGGCGGGGACGGGGACAGGGACGGGGACAGGGGCGGGGACAGGGACGGGGACAGGGACGGGGACAGGGACGGGGACGGGGGCGGGGACGGGGACAGGGACGGGGACAGGGACAGGGGCGGGGACAGGGACGGGGACAGGGACAGGGGCGGGGACAGGGACAGGGGCGGGGACAGGGACAGGGGTGGGGACAGGGACAGGGGTGGGGACAGGGGCGGGGACAGGGACAGGGGCGGGGACGGGGGACAGGGGTGGGGACAGGGACAGGGGCGGGGACAGGGACAGGGACGGGGACAGGGACGGGGACAGGGGCGGGGACGGGGACAGGGGCGGAGACAGGGACAGGGACAGGGACGGGGACAGGGGCGGGGACAGGGACAGGGGTGGGGACAGGGATGGGGACAGGGGCGGGGACAGGGGCGGGGACAGGGGCGGGGACAGGGGCGGGGACAGGGACAGGGGTGGGGACAGGGACGGGGACAGAGGCAGGGACGGGGACAGGGGCAGGGACGGAGACAGGGGCAGGGACAGAGACAGAGACAGGGGAGATACCTAGTTATTTTTTGCATCATCAGTGCAAGCCATCATGACTCTCAAAAGCCACGACAGCCGCTGTTTACTTCTGATGATAACTTCAGCATCGCCCTAAAAACGTGATTTAAATTCAACACAGACCTTCAAATAGGTATGTAATGACACCTTATATAAACTCTTTATAGTGTTTTATTTACATTTCAGAGGTGATAAGGTGATAAGTTGGACAGATCGGGTGAAAAATGCTGTTTGGACCTCTGTACGCCTATGAAGATATTCCATAAAAAAATATACCGTTTCCAGCTACAATTTACAACATTAACAATATCTACACTGTATTTTTGATCAATTTGATGTTATTTTAATGAACAAAAAATTTGCTTTTCTTTCAAAAACAAGAACATTTCTAAGTGTCCCAAAACTTTTCAACGGTAGAGTCTCTCTGCCTTTCACTATGACGCAATAGATGTTGCTTCCGCACCCGTCATTTTTTAAAGACCGGCGGAGCTCATTGCCTTCTTGAATCATGCAGAGATGGGCATCATGAAGGGCTCGTCATTGGTTTTGCTGGAAAGGGGAGAAATGGTCCTTTACAATGGTATTGATATTACAGTTGATCTGGAAGTATTATGTTTTTTGAACTCTAAAATAAGGTCAATTGTACAGAATTGTATGGTAGATGTACATTTTTCGTGAACCAATTCTTGCACTTACACGTACATGCGCACACTCACACACACACACTCAGATTCCCACGCGCACACTCACATTCACACACACACACTCACATTCACACACATTCACACAGACACACCACACACACACACACACACACACACACACACACACACACACACACACACACACACACACACACACACACACACACACACACACACACACACACACACACACACACACACACACACACACACACACACACACACACACACACAGATTCCCACGAACAGAGATAGAGATATCCCTCTAGTGGTGTGCGGGCTGTGCTTTGGCAAAGTGGGTGGGGTTATATCCTTCCTGTTTGGCCCTGTCCGGGGGTGTCCTCGAATGGGGCCACAGTGTCTCCTGAACCGACCTGTCTCAGCCTCCAGTATTTATGCTGCAGTAGTTTGTGTCGGGGGGCTAGGGTCAGTTTGTTATATCTGGAGTACTTCTCCTGTCCTATTCGGTGTCCTGTGTGAATCTAAGTGTGCGTTCTCTAATTCTCTCCTTCTTTCTTTCTCTCTCTCTGCTCCAGGACTACCTGACATGATGGCTCCTCACTGTCCCCAGTCCACCTGGCCATGCTGCTGCTCCAGTTTCAACTGACCTGAGCCCTAGGACCATGCCCCAGGACTACCTGACATGATGACTCCTTGCTGTCCCCAGTCCACCTGGCCATGCTGCTGCTCCAGTTTCAACTGTTCTGACTTACTATTATTTGACCATGCTGGTCATTTATGAACATTTGAACATCTTGGCCATGTTCTGTTATAATCTCCACCCGGCACAGCCAGAAGAGGACTGGCCACCCCACATATACTCTCTCTAATTCTCTCTTTCTTTCTCTCTCTCTCTCGGAGGACCTGAGCCCAAGGACCGTGCCCCAGGACGACCTGACATGATGACTCCTTGCTGTCCCCAGTCCACCTGGCCATGCTGCTGCTCCAGTTTCAACTGTTCTGCCTTGTTATTATTCGACCATGCTGGTCATTTATGAACATTTGAACATCTTGGCCATGTTCTGTCATAATCTCCACCCGGCACAGCCAGAAGAGGACTGGCCACCCCACATAGCCTGGTTCCTCTCTAGGTTTCTTCCTAGGTTTTGGCCTTTCTAGGGAGTTTTTCCTAGCCACCGTGCTTCTACTCCTGCATTGCTTGCTGTTTGGGGTTTTAGGCTGGGTTTCTGTACAGCACTTTCAGATATCAGCTGATGTACGAAGGGCTATATAAATAAATTTGATTTGATTGATTGATTTAACACACTCACAGGCACACACACATGGGTGAGTCATGACAATGGCATCACCAACCATCAACAGAGAGACAGGAGTAGCCATTGTAGTCATACACAGAACACACCAATACAGCAGACACTCAGTACAGACAGACACTCAGTACAGACAGACAGAGTATGGATGATAAAGGGGCAATCTGCAGCTGCAACATCAATTGTTTTACTTTTGTAAATGAATGATATATACCAATTGATTATTAAAGAATATAACTTATAAATGAATGATATATACCAATTGATTATTAAAGAATATAACTTATAAATGAATGATATATACCAATTGATTATTGAAGAATATAACTTATAAATGAATGTTATATGCCAATTGATTCGTAAAGAATTTAACTTATAAATGAATGATATATACCAATTGATTATTGAAGAATATAACTTATAAATGAATGATATATACCAATTGATTATTAAAGAATATAACTTATAAATGAATGATATATACCAATTGATTATTAAAGAATATAACTTATAAATGAATGATATATACCAATTGCTTATTAAAGAATATAACTTATAAATGAATGTTATATGCCAATTGATTCGTAAAGAATATAACTTATAAATTAATTATATATACCAATTGATTATTGAAGAATATAACTTATAAATGCCTATTGAGCTTTAGTTCAACAGTCCAACCCCAGCAGAACCAAAAATATAAGCTTGTTCTATTCTAATATTTGTAAACATTGTACATTTAAACAAACACGGTATTGCTTCAAAATGCTTAAAACTATCATTTTGATATCTTGGATGGTTAGTCCTTGCATCCATAGCTCTGTCTATCAATTTGAGAGTGGTTACATTTCACTAGGCCCATTCCTCAGCTTTTTACCAAAACAAAGGCAGGGAAATGTATTTATTATGGTTTCAACTGCGGATTGCCCCTTTAAAGAGACAGAGTATGATGGGCAAAGGGCAGCAGTGACATGTACACTTGTCAATACCAGCAATCAACTGTGTCAGACACATTAAGAGTGTGTGTGTGTATCTGGTAGTATTGACACTGCTACACACACTGTTAATAAATGTTATAAATGTCATTTTTGTCTTACAAAACTTACAATATAGCAAACCACCATACAATTATGTGACGGACAAATGACAGACTAACCACCTCATTGCTCAGATGATTGATTACAAGCTGATTAAAAAGAAGAAATAAAACAGCTTTTGTGTTGGACAATGACAAATGGACCAGTTTGATGAAAACCATTTCAATATTCCACAAAAGACAATTGGAAGACGATTTTTCATGTTCATGAATGACAACATTATTGTATGAAAATAGCAACAAGAGGACAATCAGAAACAGTTTTTACAACTAAAAATCATATTTTAAAATCCGCGGTAGAGTGAACATGTGTAGCCATGAGAAAAATATGAGCAGAGCTCGCTAACAAAAGCCTCTGCACAGACAGCTCAACACACACACACACCTCTAAAGAGAGACAAGTTACCTCTTTTGGAGACGGTTTCCTGACCAGGTGAAATACTGCTTCACTCTCTCTCTCTGTCCTCCTAGGCTCTGACTCGTTCCACACACACACACACACACACACACAGCTCCTCCATCTGCCTCCGCCCCCTTGCCTTCTCCATGCCCACCTCATGAATTATTAATTAGCCCCAGGGCAAACACGCTCCACTGCTTGAACGGACACACACACGCACCCACACAGGCTCGCTCACAGATAAATACACACCTACAGCTTACACACACACACAAACATACACACACACAGCCAAACCCAGCCAAAGACACACAAATGCATCTACACACAAGCACACACACATATATACATACATGACCACATAAAAGCCTAAACACACGTCATCGTGAAAACACATGCAGAGCATACTCATACTCCTATATAAAGACACAGACAATCAGGCGTGAACACAGACCACGAACAAACACACACATTAACACTTGCCCACACACACACACGCACACACACAGTTCCATCCTCCCAGGCGTAGCTGGAGATGTAGCCCATCGAGGATGAACCTCAGCTGGGAGGGATTACAGCACTGTCATGGCCAACCCTTCCATGACTGGAGGGGTCAGGCAGGCCAGAGAGATCATGTGGGTGGGTGTATGTTTATCAGACCATGCCTCCATGCTGCTCCTCCCTTCGCATAGGCTGAAACTCAAACGGGAAGTACCCGTGGTAAGGACTGTTAAACGCTGGTCTGACCAATCGGAATCCATGCTACAATATTACATTTACATTACATTTAAGTAATTTAGCAGACGCTCTTATCCAGAGCGACTTACAAATTGGTGCATTCACCTTATGACATCCAGTGGAACAGCCACTTTACAATAGTGCATCTAAATCTTTTAAGGGGGGGGGGGTGAGAAGGATTACTTTATCCTATCCTAGGTATTCCTTAAAGAGGTGGGGTTTCAGGTGTCTCCGGAAGGTGGTGATTGACTCCGCTGTCCTGGCGTCGTGAGGGAGTTTGTTCCACCATTGGGGGCCAGAGCAGCGAACAGTTTTGACTGGGCTGAGCGGGAACTGTACTTCCTCAGTGGTAGGGAGGCGAGCAGGCCAGAGGTGGATGAACGCAGTGCCCTTGTTTGGGTGTAGGGCCTGATCAGAGCCTGGATGTACTGAGGTGCCGTTCCCCTCACAGCTCCGTAGGCAAGCACCATGGTCTTGTAGCGGATGCGAGCTTCAACTGGAAGCCAGTGGAGAGAGCGGAGGAGCGGGGGCGTGAGAGAACTTGGGAAGGTTGAACACCAGACGGGCTGCGGCGTTCTGGATGAGTTGTAGGGGTTTAATGGCACAGGCAGGGAGCCCAGCCAACAGCGAGTTGCAGTAATCCAGACGGGAGATGACAAGTGCCTGGATTAGGACCTGCGCCGCTTCCTGTGTGAGGCAGGGTCGTACTCTGCGGATGTTGTAGAGCATGAACCTACAGGAACGGGCCACCGCCTTGATGTTAGTTGAGAACGACAGGGTGTTGTCCAGGATCACGCCAAGGTTCTTAGCGCTCTGGGAGGAGGACACAATGGAGTTGTCAACCGTGATGGCGAGATCATGGAACGGGCAGTCCTTCCCCGGGAGGAAGAGCAGCTTCGTCTTGCCGAGGTTCAGCTTGAGGTGGTGATCCGTCATCCACACTGATATGTCTGCCAGACATGCAGAGATGCGATTCGCCACCTGGTCATCAGAAGGGGGAAAGGAGAAGATTAATTGTGTGTCGTCTGCATAGCAATGATAGGAGAGACCATGTGAGGTTATGACAGAGCCAAGTGACTTGGTGTATAGCGAGAATAGGAGAGGGCCTAGAACAGAGCCCTGGGGGACACCAGTGGTGAGAGCGCGTGGTGAGGAGACAGATTCTCGCCACGCCACCTGGTAGGAGCGACCTGTCAGGTAGGACGCAATCCAAGCGTGGGCCGCGCCGGAGATGCCCAACTCGGAGAGGGTGGAGAGGAGGATCTGATGGTTCACAGTATCGAAGGCAGCCAATAGGTCTAGAAGGATGAGAGCAGAGGAGAGAGAGTTAGCTTTAGCAGTGCGGAGCGCCTCCGTGATACAGAGAAGAGCAGTCTCAGTTGAATGACTAGTCTTGAAACCTGACTGATTTGGATCAAGAAGGTCATTCTGAGAGAGATAGCGGTAGAGCTGGCCAAGGACGGCACGTTCAAGAGTTTTGGAGAGAAAAGAAAGAAGGGATACTGGTCTGTAGTTGTTGACATCGGAGGGATCGAGTGTTGGTTTTTTCAGAAGGGGTGCAACTCTCGCTCTCTTGAAGACGGAAGGGACGTAGCCAGCGGTCAGGGATGAGTTGATGAGCGAGGTGAGGTAAGGGAGAAGGTCTCCGGAAATGGTCTGGATATTGTTTTGATCATGGGGACTGTGATATGTTCCGGGTTGCCTCTGAGAATAACATTAACGTATACACAGACATGGTGACGGAGTTCATCACTGTGACTACTAAAACCTACCCAAACCAAAAACCGTGGCTAGATAGCATCACTTGAGCAAAACTGAAAGTGCAAACCACCGCATTTAACAACAGCAAGGTGGCTGGGAATATGGTTACAAACAGTAGTACAAACAGTCCAGATATGCCCTTCATAAGGCAATCAAAATGTCAGTACAGAGACAAAGTGGAGTCGCAATTCAATGGCTCAGGCACATGACGTATATGGCAGGGACTCCGGACAATCACCAATTATAAAGGGAAAACACAGAAGTCTTGCTCCCGGACAAGCTAAACACCTTCTTTGCCAACTTTGAGCTTTCGCTCCCCTTGGCTGACATGAGTAAGACATTTAAGCGCGTTAACACTCGCAAGGCTGCCGGCCCAGACGGCATCCCTAGACGCATCCTCAGAGCATGCGCAGACCAGCTGGCTAGAGTGTTTACAGACATGTTCAATCTCTCCCTATCCCAGTCTGTTGTACCCACTTGCTATAAAATGTCCACCATTGTTCCTGTACCCAAGAAAGCGGAGATCAAATCAAATTTTATTTATATAGCCCTTCGTACATCAGCTGATATTTCAAAGTGCTGTACAGAAACCCAGCCTAAAACCCCAAACAGCAAGCAATGCAGGTGTAGAAGCACGGTGGCTAGGAAAAACTCCCTAGAAAGGCCAAAACCTAGGAAGAAACCTAGAGAGGAACCAGGCTATGTGGGGTGGCCAGTCCTCTTCTGGCTGTGCCGGGTGGAGATTATAACAGAGCATGGCCAAGATGTTAAAATGTTCATAAATGACCAGCATGGTCGAATAATAACAAGGCAGAACAGTTGAAACTGGAGCAGCGGCACAGTCAGGTGGACTGGGGACAGCAAGGAGTCATCATGTCAGGTCGTCCTGGGGCACGGTCCTTGGGCTCAGGTCCTCCGAGAGAGAGAAAGAAAGAGAGAATTAGAGAGAGCATATGTGGGGTGGCCAGTCCTCTTCTGGCTGTGCCGGGTGGAGATTATAACAGAACATGGCCAAGATGTTCAAATGTTCATAAATGACCAGCATGGTCAAATAATAGTAAGGCAGAACAGTTGAAACTGGAGCAGCAGCATGGCCAGGTGGACTGGGGACAGCAAGGAGTCATCATGTCAGGTAGTCCTGGGGCATGGTCCTAGGGCTCAGGTCAGCTGAAACTGGAGCAGCAGCATGGCCAAGTGGACTGGGGACAGCAAGGAGCCATCATGTCAGGTAGTCCTGGGGCATGATCCTAGGGCTCAGGTCCTCCGAGAGAGAGAAAGAAAGAAGGAGAGAATTAGAGAACGCACACTTAGATTCACACAGGACACTGAATAGGACAGGAGAAGTACTCCAGATATAACAAACTGACCCTAGCCCCCCGACACAAACTACTGCAGCATAAATACTAGAGGCTGAGACAGGAGGGGTCAGGAGACACTGTGGCCCCATCCGAGGACACCCCCGGACAGGGCCAAACAGGAAGGATATAACCCCACCCACTTTGCCAAAGCACAGCCCCCACACCACTAGAGGGATATCTTCAACCACCAACTTACCATCCTGAGACAAGGCTGAGTATAGCCCACAAAGATCTCCGCCACGGCACAACCCAAGGGGGGGGGGGCGCCAACCCAGACAGGATGACCACAACAGTGAATCAACTAACTCAGGTGACGCACCCCCTGCAGGGACGGCATGAGAGAGCCCCAGTAAGCCAGTGACTCAGCCCCTGTAAATAGGCAGAGAATCCCAGTGGAAAGAGAGGAACTGGCCAGGCAGAGACAGCAAGGGCGTTGCTCCAGAGCCTTTCCGTTCACCTTCCCACTCCTGGGCCAGACTACACTACAATATGACCCACTGAAGAGATGAGTCTTCAGTAAAGACTTAAAGGTTGAGACCGAGTTTGCGTCTCTGACATGGGTAGGCAGACGTTCCATAAAAATGGAGCTCTATAGGAGAAAGCCCTGCCTCCAGCTGTTTGCTTAGAAATTCTAGGGACAATTAGGAGGCCTGCGTCTTGTGACCGTAGCGTACGTGTAGGTATGTATGGCAGGACCAAATCAGAGAGATAGGTAGGAGCAAGCCCATGTAATACTTTGTAGGTTAGCAGTAAAACCTTGAAATCAGCCCTTGCTTTGACAGGAAGCCAGTGTTGAGAGGCTAGCACTGGAGTAATATGATCAGATTTTTTGGTTCTAGTCAGGATTCTAGCAGCCGTATTTAGCACTAACTGAAGTTTATTTAGTGCTTTAACCGGGTAGCCGGAAAGTAGAGCATTGCAGTAGTGTAACCTAGAAGTGACAAAAGCATGGATTAATTTTTCTGCATCATTTTTGGACAGAAAGTTTCTGATTTTTGCAATATTACGTAGATGGAAAAAAGCTGTCCTCGAAATGGTCTTGATATGTTCTTCAAAAGAGAGATCAGGGCCCAGAGTAACGCCGAGGTCCTTCACAGTTTTATTTGAGACGACTGTACAACCATTAAGATTAATTGTCAGATTCAACAGAAGATAACTGAACTAAATGACTATCGCCCCGTAGCACTCACTTCTGTTATCATGAAGTGCTTTAAGAGGCTAGTTAAGGCTTATATCACCTCCACCTTATCTGTCACCCTAGACCCACTTCAATTTGCTTACCGCCCCAATAGATACACAGATGACACAATCACCATCGAACTGCACACTGCCCTATACCATCTGGACAAAATAAATACATATGTAAGAACGCTGTTCATTGACTACACCTCAGCCTTCAACACCATAGTACCCTCCAAGCTCATTATTAATCTTGGGGCCCTGGGTCTGAACCCCGTCTTGTGCAACTGGGTCCTGGACATCCTGATGGGCCACCCCCAGGTGGTAAAGGTGGGAAACACCACTTCGCTGATCCTCAACACAGGGGCCCCACAAGGGTGCGTGCTCAGCCCCCTCCTGTACTCTCCAACTCAATCATCAAGTTTGCAGATGACACAAGTGGTAGGCCTGATTACCAACGACAACGAGACAGCCCACAGGGAAGAGGTGAGGGCCCAGGTGGAGTGGTGCCAGGAAAATAACCTCTCCCTCAACCTCAACAAAACAATGGAGCTAATCTTAGATTTCAGGAGACAGCAGGAGGGAGCACTTGAAAAACTTCAAGTTCCTCGTTGTACACATCACTGACAATCTGAAATGGCCCATCCACACAGACAGTATGGTGAAGAAGGTGCATCAGCCCCTCTTCAACCTCAGGAGGCTGAAGAAATTCTGCTTGGCCAATAAGGCCCTCACAAACGTTTACAATTGAGAGGCTGTATCACTGACTGGTACGGTAACTGCACCGTCTGCAACCGCAGGGCTCTACAGAGGGTGGTGTGGTCTGCCCAACGCATCACCGGGGAACATAATGAACATATAATAATGTTTACAAAATACAAGTCGTATAAATACAAGGCCACAAATACGGACCGCAATACAATAAACATTTACTCACAAACAAACACGGGGGAACAGAGGGTTCAATAATGAACAAGTAATTGGGGGATTGAAACCAGGTATGAAAGACAAAGACAAAACAAATGGATAATGAAAAGTGGATCGGCGATGGCTAGAAGGCCGGTGACGTCGACCGCCGAACGCCGCCCGAACGGAGAGGGACCGGAGAGGGACCGACTTCAGCGGAAATCGTGACAGATCTGTACTTCTCCCCAACTTTGTCCCTGACCTGTTAAGAGAGCTCCTTGGTCTTCATGGTGCTGCTTGCTTGGTGGTGCCCCTTGCTTAGTGGTGTTGCAGAGATTATGTGACAGATCATGTGACACTTAGATTGCACACAGGTGGACTTTATTGAACTAATTATGTGACTTCTGAAGGTAATTGGTTGCACCAGATCTTATTTAGGGGCTTCATAGCAAAGGGGGTGAATACATATGCACGTACCACACATTTTTTGAAACAAGTTATTTTTTTCACTTCACTGATTTGCACTATTTTGTGTATTTGTGTCCATTACATGATATCTAAATACAAATCCATTTAAATTACAGGTTGTAATGAAACAAAATAGGGAAAACGCCAAGGGGGATGAATACTTTTGCAATGTATATGCTGTATTCTAGTCAAGGTCTACCCTATTCAACTATTATATCCATATACAGTTCATAATGTCTAAACATTCCATGACATATATACTGTATATATTTATACTCTGGACTTGCTCGTCCTAATAGTTATATATTTCTTAATTAGATTATTTTACTTTTTATATTTGTGTGTATTGTTGTGTATTGTTAGATATTACTGCACTGTTGGAGATAGAAACACTAGCATTTCGCAACACCAGCAATAACACCTGCTAAATATGTGCATGCGACCAATAAAATGTTATTTGATTTAGATTTTATTTTCATCCGTGCGTGATCAGGGGCCTGTGTGCATGTGCGAGGAGGGGGCAGTTAGGGTGGATGTGTGTGTCCGTAGAGGGATCGAGGGAGTGTGTGTGAGGTGTATCTAAGAGAGCATAGAGCATGTTAAATATCCCCAACAGCATCTTGAGTAGGCTAGAGGTCACAGAGAGCAGCAAGAGAAGAGGGGGACAGGAAGCAGGACAGGGGTGGGGGGTAGAGAAAGCAGTACTTTCTTGTTAAAGGAGATTGGAGGGTGAATGAGATGGGCGGTGATGGGGGTGGGTAGATATCCCCCCGTAGCGTCTTGGATTATTGACCTCCTCACCTCGTCCGGCATTTCACCTCCAGTCTGTCTACTCCCGCTCTCATCTCCGCTTATCCTTATGCAATCACCCTTACCCAACCAATCAATAACCCCTTCCCCTTCCCACCAGTAACATGCTATTGACCCTCCTCACCTCGTCCGGCATTTCACCTCCCGTCTGTCTACTCCCGCTCTCATCTCCACTTATCCTTATGCAATCACCCTTACCCAACCAATCAATAACCCCCTCCCCTTCCCTCCCCTTCCCACCAGTAACATGCTAATGACCCTCCTCGCATATGATTAAACCGTATGCTAACCTAACAACAGCCTACCCCAACCCCCTCACACACACTAAGAAAAATCCCGAACAGAAAAACAATGTTTTGTTTTTTCCCCCCACAAAATTCAAATCACAGTGCGGCTGGCTCGCCTGCTCTTCTCTAATGATGCGACTGCGTGTTCAGTCTTCGGCCTGTTGCGTGTAGAATATCCTAGCCTATTCATTGATGACAGGCCATGATTTACTAGAAGACATTGCAAGACAAGAAATTGTGAAATACAGCTTTCTATAGCGAGATAGAGATTTTGATTGCCGATAGATAGTCCTAGTGCAAGGTTCTGACTCTGTTTGCGTGGTGGCCGACCTGCCTATACTGTGACCCTCCCCTCTCTCTCCGTCCCTCACTAACCCGCTATGAAAGATGCAAGTGTTTGTGTTCTCGGAAGTACGGCAACTAATCAGTCGCCTCTGTTCCAAAAATACAGAATCTTAGGAGTCGATTCCTAGAGGAAAATGTCATGGTAAGTCACAGTATTTAACTAACTTTAAAGTAGTTCTGGTCACCTAGTGATGGAAGTTAGTCCCACATTCCTTGCAGACAAGTAAAATGCCTGTTCAGTGGCCCTTCGAAACTACAGTATCTCCAGAGAAGGTTTTGTGTTTCAAAATCTGTAGTGTACACTTTCAGACAAACAAACATATGCACACGCAAGCACACACGTTACCCCATCCCATGAACTCTAGCATATCTTTGTTTATTAAACCCTGTTTGAGGCCAATCACCCTGGGATGCTTATACTGCTTTATACAGCACACACACACACACACACACACACACACACACACACACACACACACACACACATTGACCTTTGAATGCATAAATAGATGTTCAGATGAACAGATCAGATGGTGTAATAATTCTAATCTGAGACATAAGACGTCTTGCTTTCCCATGCTGACCCTCTCAGATGACTCAGCTTTAGATTCTGTTCAGGAGCCAAATAAAGAGAAATACTGTATAAAAAAACAACCTCATTATTTATCTGGCTAAAAGAACAGAAAGGCTATTAAAGGTTCACTCTGCAAGTCCCATTTCCCTATGCTCTCTCAATTCAATTCAAGGGCTTCATTGGCATGGGAAACACATGTTAACATTGTCAAAACAAGTGAAATAGATAATAAACTAAAGTGAAATAAACAATAAAAATGTACAGTAAACATTGCACTAAAAGAAGTTTCAAAAGAATAATGATGTCAAATGATGTACAGGTTTTGTAACAATGTGCAAATATTGAAAGTACAAAAGGGCAAATACAGTACCTTGCGAAAGTATTCGGCCCCCTTGAACTTTGCGACCTTTTGCCACATTTCAGGCTTCAAACATAAAGATATAAAACTGTATTTTTTTGTGAAGAATCAACAACAAGTGGGACACAATCATGAAGTGGAACGACATTTATTGGATATTTCCAACTTTTTTAACAAATCAAAAACTGAAAAATTGGTTGTGCATAATTATTCAGCCCCCTTAAGTTAATACTTTGTAGCGCCACCTTTTGCTGCGATTACAGCTGTAAGTCGCTTGGGGTATGTCTCTATCAGTTTCGAGAGACTGACATTTTTTCCCATTCCTCCTTGCAAAACAGCTCGAGCTCAGTGAGGTTAGATGGAGAGCATTTGTGAACAGCAGTTTTCAGTTCTTTCCACAGATTCTCGATTGGATTCAGGTCTGGACTTTGACTTGGCCATTCTAACACCTGGATATGTTTATTTTTGAACCATTCCATTGTAGATTTTGCTTTATGTTTTGGATCATTGTCTTGTTGGAAGACAAATCTCCGTCCCAGTCTCAGGTCTTTTGCAGACTCCATCAGGTTTTCTTCCAGAATGGTCCTGTATTTGGCAAACTTTAAACAACACTTTTTATGGATATCTTTAAGAAATGGCTTTCTTCTTGCCACTCTTCCATAAAGGCCAGATTTGTGCAATATACGACTGATTGTTGTCCTATGGACAGAGTCTCCCACCTCAGCTGTAGATCTCTGCAGTTCATCCAGAGTGATCATGGGCCTCTTGGCTGCATCTCTGATCAGTCTTCTCCTTGTATGAGCTGAAAGTTTAGAGGGACGGCCAGGTCTTGGTAGATTTGCAGTGGTCTGATACTCCTTCCATTTCAATATTATCGCTTGCACAGTGCTCCTTGGGATGTTTAAAGCTTGGGAAATCTTTTTGTATCCAAACCGGCTTTAAACTTCTTCACAACAGTATCTCGGACCTGCCCGGTGTGTTCCTTGTTCTTCATGATGCTCTCTGCGCTTTTAACGGACCTCTGAGACTATCACAGTGCAGGTGCATTTATACGGAGACTTGATTACACACAGGTGGATTGTATTTATCATCATTAGTCATTTAGATCAACATTGGATCATTCAGAGATCCTCACTGAACTTCTGGAGAGAGTTTGCTGCACTGAAAGTAAAGGGGCTGAATAATTTTGCATGCCCAATTTTTCAGTTTTTGATTTGTTAAAAAAGTTTGAAATATCCAATAAATGTCTTTCCACTTCATGATTGTGTCCCACTTGTTGTTGATTCTTCACAAAAAAATACAGTTTTATATCTTTATGTTTGAAGCCTGAAATGTGGCAAAAGGTCGAAAATTTCAAGGGGGCCGAATACTTTCACAAGGCACTGTAAATAAGCATAAATATGGGTTGTATTTACAATGGTGTTTCTTCTTCACTGGTTGCCCTTTTCTTGTGGCAACAGGTCACAAATATTGCTGCTGTGATGGCACACTGGTATTTCACCCAGAAGATATGAGAGTTTAGCTAAATTGGGTTTGTTTAAAAATTATTTGTGGATCTGTGTAATCTGAGGGAAATATGTGTCTCTAATATGTCTCACTCTCTCTCTGCGTCAACAAAAGTGGGTCTATCTAAAGGCCACAAGAATGGAGGGAGAATGCCTCACATTTCTTCCTCTGCTGACATCTGTAGTGTGGGCTCCTATGTTAACCAGTCCAGAGGTTATTGGGGTGGTCAATGGAGGATCTATGTTAACCAGTTCAGAGGTTATTTGGGTGGTCAATGGAGGATCTATGTTTACCAGTCCAGAGGATATTGGGGTGGTCAATGGAGGATCTATGTTAACCAGTCCAGAGGATATTGGGGTGGTCAATGGAGGATCTATGTTAACCAGTCCAGAGGTTATTGGGGTGGTCAATGGAGGATCTATGTTAACCAGTCCAGAGGATATTGGGGTGGTCAATGGAGGATCTATGTTAACCAGTCCAGAGGTTATTGGGGTGGTCAATGGAGGATCTATGTTAACCAGTCCAGAAGTTATTGGGGTGGTCAATGGAGGATCTAGGTTAACCAGTCCAGAGGTTATTGGGGTGGTCAATGGAGGATCTATGTTAACCAGTCCAGAAGTTATTGGGGTGGTCAATGGAGGATCTAGGTTAACCAGTCCAGAGGTTATTGGGGTGGTCAATGGAGGATCTATGTTAACCAGTCCAGAGGTTATTGGGGTGGTCAATGGAGGATCTATGTTAACCAGTCCAGAGGTTATTGGGGTGGTCAATGGAGGATCTATGTTAACCAGTCCAGAAGTTATTGGGGTGGTCAATGGAGGATCTAGGTTAACCAGTCCAGAGGTTATTGGGGTGGTCAATGGAGAATCTATGTTAACCAGTCCAGAGGTTATTGGGGTGGTCAATGGAGGATCTATGTTAACCAGTCCAGAGGATATTGGGGTGGTCAATGGAGGATCTATGTTAACCAGTCCAGAGGATATTGGGGTGGTCAATGGAGGATCTATGTTAACCAGTCCAGAGGTTATTGGGGTGGTCAATGGAGGATCTATGTTAACCAGTCCAGAGGATATTGGGGTGGTCAATGGAGGATCTATGTTAACCAGTCCAGAGGATATTGGGGTGGTCAATGGAGGATCTATGTTAACCAGTCCAGAGGATATTGGGTTGGTCAATGGAGGATCTATGTTAACCAGTCCAGAGGTTATTGGGGTGGTCAATGGAGGATCTATGTTAACCAGTCCAGAGGATATTGGGGTGGTCAATGGAGGATCTATGTTAACCAGTCCAGAGGTTATTGGGGTGGTCAATGGAGGATCTATGTTTACCAGTCCAGAAGGTTTGCATATAGAGAATAGATAAGAAAAAACTTGAGCGGAAAAGAGACTGACCAATAGATTGTCCAAGCTTATTATGTATTAGAGGTCGACCGATTAATCGGAATGGCTGATTAATTAGGGCCCTTTTCAAGTTTTCATAACAATTGGAAATCTGTATTTTTGGACACCGATTTTGTATTTTTTTTACACCTTTATTTAATCCTTATTTAACTTGGCAAGTCAGTTAAGAACACATTCTTATTTTCAGTGATGGCATAGGAACGGTGGGTTAACTGCCTTGTTCAGGGGCAGAACGACAGATTTGTACCTTATCCGCTCGGGGATTCAATCTTGCAACCTTACAGTTAACTAGTCCAATGCTCTAACCACCTGATTACATTGCACTCCATGAGGAGCCTGCCTGTTACGCAAATGCAGTAAGCCAAGGTAAGTTGCTAGCTAGCATTAAACTTATCTTGTAAAAAACAATCAATCAATCATAATCACTAGTTAACTACACATGGTTGATGATATTACCAGTTTGTCTAGCGTGTCCTGCGTTGCATATAATCGATGCGGTGCGTATCATTGCTCCAATGTGTACCTAACCATAAACATCAATGCCTTTCTTAAAATCGCATTTCACTGAAAGAATAAACGTCTTGTTTTCGAGATGATAGTTTCCGGATTCGACCATATTAATGACCTAGGGCTCGTATTTCTGTGTGTTATATCATAATTAAGTCTATTATTTGATATTTGATAGAGCAGTCTGACTGAGCGGTGGTAGGTAGCAGCAGGCTCGTGAGGATTCATTCAAACAGCACTTTCGTGCATTTTTACAGCAGCTCGTCGCTGTGCTTCAAGCATTGAGCTGTTCATGACTTCAAGCCTATCAACTCCTGAGATTAGGCTGGTGTAACCGAGGTGAAATGGCTAGCTAGTTAGCGGGGTGCGCGCTAATAGCGTTTCAAACGTTACTCGCTCTGAGACTTGGAGTAGTTATTCCCCTTGCCCTGCATGGGTAACGCTGCTTCGAGGGTGGCTGTTGTCGATGTGTTCCTGGTTCGAGCCCAGGTAGGAGCGAGGAGAGGGACGGAAGCTATACTGTTACACTGGCAATACTATGGTGCCTTTAAGAACATCCATTAGTCAGAGGTAAATGACATACAAATGGTATAGAGAGAAATTGTCCTATAATTCCTATAATAACTACAACCTAAAACTTCTTACCTGGGAATATTGAAGACTCATGTTAAAAGGAACCACCAGCTTTCATATGTTCTCATGTTCTGAGCAAGGAACTTAAACGTTAGCTTTCTTACATGGCACATATTGCACTTTTACTTTCTTCTCCAACACTTTGTTTTTGCATTATTTAAACCAAATTGAACATGTTTCATTATTTATTTGAGGCTAAATGGATTTTAGTATCTGGGGAGACCATCATTTGCATCATGCAGTGCGACACATCTCCTTCACATAGAGTTGATCAGGCTGTTGATTGTGGCCTGTGGAATGTTGTCCTACTCATCTTCAATGTCTATGTGAAGTTGCTGGATATTGGTGGGAACTGGAACATGCTGTCGTACACGTCGATCCAGAGCAACCCAAACATGTTCAAATGGGTGACATTTCTGGTGAGTATACAGGTCATGGAAGAACTGGGACATTTTCAGATTCCTGGAATTGTCTACAGATCCTTGTCATATGGGGCCATGCATTACCATGCTGAAACATGAGGTGATGGCGGTGGATGAATTTCACAAAAATGGGCCTCAGGATCTCGTTACAGTATCTCTGTGCATTCAAGTTGACATCGATAAAAAGCAATTGTGTTAATTTATTCCGTAGCTTTTGCCTGCCCATACCATAACCCCACAGTCACCACGGGGCACTCTGTTTACAATGTTGAAATCATCAAAACGCTAGCCCACACGACACTGTCTGCCATCTTCCGGTACAGTTGAAAACGGAGAACACACTTCTCCAGCGTGCCAGTGGCCATCAAAGGTGAACATTTGCCCACTGAAGTCGGTTACGACACCCAACTGCAGTCAGGTCAAGTCCCTGGGTAGGACCACGAGTACGCAGATGAGCTTCCCTGAGATGGTTTCTGACAGTTTGTGCAGAAATTCTGCGGTTGTGCAAACCTACAGTTTCACCAGCTGTCTTGGTGGCTGGTCTCAGAAAATCTTGCTGGTGAAGAAGCCAGATGTGGAGGTCCTGGGCTGGTGTGGTTACACATGGTCTGCGGTTGTGAGGCCAGTTGGACATACTGCCAAACTCTCTAAAACGATGTTGGAAGCGACTTATGGTAGAGAAATTAACATTCAGCTTTCTGGCAACTGCTCTGGTGGACAATCCTGCAGTCCACATGCCAATTCCACGCTCCCTCAAAATTTGAGTAATCTGTGGCATTGTGTTGTAAGACAAAACCGCACACTTTAGAGTGGCCTTTTATTGTCCCCAGCACAAGCCGCTCCTGTGTAATGATCATGCTGTTAAATCAGCTTCTTGATATGCCACACTTGTCAGTTGGGTGGATTATCTCTGCAAAGGAGCCATGCTCACTATAACAGGGATGGAAACAAATTTGTTCCCAACATTTTTGAGAACATTTCTGGAATCTTTTACTTTAGCTCATGACATGACATCACACTTTACATGTTGCATGTATAATTTGTTCAGTTTAAAATGGCCCTTCTCATCGGCATCAGGTACCACACTAATTGAGCTGTTTAAATATTTAGAGCTACAGAGATAGGGAGGAAATGAAAGAACAGAGGGAGGGAGTAAAAATGAGGGTGAGAGCTGGAGGGAGATAGAGGGACATGGAACACAGAGAGAACTGGAGGGAGATAGAGGGACACGGAACACAGAGAGCTGGAGGGAGATAGAGGGACATGGAACACAGAGAGCTGGAGGGAGATAGAGGGACATGGAACACAGAGAGCTGGAGGGAGATAGAGGGACACGGAACACAGAGAGCTGGAGGGAGATAGAGGGACATGGAACACAGAGAGCTGGAGGGAGATAGAGGGACATGGAACACAGAGAGCTGGAGGGAGATAGAGGGACACGGAACACAGAGAGCTGGAGGGAGATAGAGGGACACGGAACACAGAGAGCTGGAGGGAGATAGAGGGACACGGAACACAGAGAGCTGGAGGGAGATAGAGGGACATGGAACACAGAGAGAGCTGGAGGGAGATAGAGGGACACGGACACAGAGAGAGCTGGAGGGGGATAGAGGGACACGGACACAGAGAGCTGGAGGGAGATAGAGGGACATGGAACACAGAGAGAGCTGGAGGGAGATAGAGGGACATGGAAACACTGGAGGGAGAGAGCTACACAGGAGCTGGAGATAGAGGGACACGGACACAGAGAGCTGGAGGGAGATAGAGGGACATGGAACACAGAGAGAGCTGGAGGGGGATAGAGGGACACGGACACAGAGACTGGAGGGAGATAGAGGGACATGGAACACAGAGAGAGCTGGAGGGGGATAGAGGGACACGGACACAGAGAGCTGGAGGGAGATAGAGGGACATGGAACACAGAGAGAGCTGGAGGGGGATAGAGGGACACGGACACAGAGAGCTGGAGGGAGATAGAGGGACATGGAACACAGAGAGAGCTGGAGGGGGATAGAGGGACACGGACACAGAGAGCTGGAGGGAGATAGAGGGACATGGAACACAGAGAGAGCTGGAGGGGGATAGAGGGACACGGACACAGAGAGCTGGAGGGAGATAGAGGGACATGGAACACAGAGAGAGCTGGAGGGGGATAGAGGGACACGGACACAGAGAGCTGGAGGGAGATAGAGGGACATGGAACACAGAGAGCTGGAGGGGGATAGAGGGACACGGACACAGAGAGCTGGAGGGAGATAGAGGGACATGGAACACAGAGAGAGCTGGAGGGGGATAGAGGGACACGGACACAGAGAGCTGGAGGGAGATAGAGGGACATGGAACACAGAGAGAGCTGGAGGGTTATAGAGGGACATGATACACAGAGAGCTGGAGGGAGATAGAGGGACATGGAACACAGAGAGAGCTGGAGGGTTATAGAGGGACATGATACACAGAGAGCTGGAGGGAGATAGAGGGACATGGAACACAGAGAGAGCTGGAGGGTTATAGAGGGACATGATACACAGAGAGCTGGAGGGAGATAGAGGGACACGGACACAGAGAGAGCTGGAGGGGGATAGAGGGACACGGACACAGAGAGCTGGAGGGAGATAGAGGGACATGGAACACAGAGAGAGCTGGAGGGTTATAGAGGGACATGATACACAGAGAGAGACAGATGAGTCCGACATCAGAATTTTACAGGAAAATAGAGAGCCTGTTGGTTTTTTTTAAAGAGAAAAAATACATAAAAAAGAGAGAGCTGTGATCAAGGAAAACAATTGTTAAACAGAGCAGAGAGAGAGAAAGAGAAAAAGTGTGTCTATCTTAGAGCACTAGTTACCAGCATTAACCCAGTGTAGACCCCTGTAGCAGAACACTGAGGACAAACAGGATGGCCCTTTGTTTCAACTGGCCAGAGAGGAGGATGTCTCCCAGAGAGGAGGATGTCTCCCAGAGAGGAGGATGTCTCCCAGAGAGGAGGATGTCTCTCAGAGAGGAGGATGTCTCCCAGAGAGGAGGATGTCTCTCAGAGAGGAGGATGTCTCCCAGAGAGGACGATGTCTCTCAGAAAGGAGGATGTCTCCCAGAGAGGACGATGTCTCTCAGAAAGGAGGATGTCTCCCAGATAGGAGGATGTCTCCCAGAGAGGAGGATGTATCCCAGAGAGGAGGATGTCTCTCAGAAAGGAGGATGTCTCCCAGATAGGAGGATGTCTCCCAGAGAGGACGATCTCTCTCAGAAAGGAGGATGTCTCCCAGATAGGAGGATGTATCCCAGAGAGGAGGATGTCTCCCAGAGAGGAGGATGTCTCCCAGATAGGAGGATGTCTCCCAGAGAGGAGGATGTATCCCAGAGAGGAGGATGTATCCCAGAGAGGAGGATGTCTCTCAGAAAGGAGGATGTCTCCCAGATAGGAGGATGTCTCCCAGAGAGGACGATCTCTCTCAGAAAGGAGGATGTCTCCCAGATAGGAGGATGTCTCCCAGAGAGGAGGATGTATCCCAGAGAGGAGGATGTCTCCCAGAGAGGAGGATGTCTCTCAGAGAGGAGGATGTCTCTCAGAAAGGAGGATGTCTCCCAGAAAGGAGGATGTCTCTCAGAGAGGAGGATGTCTCTCAGATAGGAGGATGTATCCCAGAAAGGAGGATCTCCCAGAGAGGAGGATCTCCCAGATAGGAGGATGTCTCTCAGAAAGGAGGATCTCCCAGAGAGGAGGATGTCTCTCAGAGAGGAGGATGTCTCCCAGAGAGGACGATGTCTCTCAGAAAGGAGGATGTCTCTCAGAGAGGAGGATGTCTCTCAGAAAGGAGGATGTCTCCCAGAAAGGAGGATGTCTCTCAGAGAGGAGGATGTCTCTCAGATAGGAGGATGTCTCCCAGAGAGGAGGATGTCTCCCAGAGAGGAGGATGTCTCTCAGAGAGGAGGATGTCTCCCAGAGAGGAGGATGTCTCCCAGAGAGGACGATGTCTCTCAGAAAGGAGGATGTCTCTCAGAGAGGAGGATGTCTCTCAGAAAGGAGGATGTCTCCCAGAAAGGAGGATGTCTCTCAGAGAGGAGGATGTCTCTCAGATAGGAGGATGTCTCTCAGAGAGGAGGATGTCTCTCAGAGAGGAGGATGTCTCCCAGAGAGGAGGATGTCTCCCAGAGAGGAGGATGTCTCTCAGAGAGGAGGATGTCTCCCAGAGAGGAGGATGTCTCCCAGAGAGGAGGATGTCTCCCAGAGAGGAGGATGTCTCTCAGAGAGGAGGATGTCTCTCAGAGAGGAGGATGTCTCTCAGAGAGGAGGATGTCTCCCAGAGAGGAGGATGTCTCTCAGAGAGGAGTGAGAGGATGTCTCTCAGAGAGGAGGATGTCTCACAGAGAGGAGGATGTGTCTCAGAGAGGAGGATCTCCTAGAGAGGAGGATGTCTCTCAGAGAGGAGGAAGTGTCTCAGAGAGGAGGATGTGTCTCAGAGAGGAGGATGTCTCCCAGAGAGGAGGATGTGTCTCAGAGAGGAGGATGTGTCTCAGAGAGGAGGATGTCTCTCAGAGAGGAGCGTGTCTCTCAGAGAGGAGCGTGTCTCTCAGTAATCAACTGGCCAGAGGAGCTTAATTAGCAACTAACAACAGGGTTAGGAGATATGCCAAGTGCGTGTGTGTCTGTGTCCGCATGTGTGTGCGCGTGTGTCTGTGTTTGTGATGTGTGTAAACGCAGGTTACTAATGAAAGCAGACAAAATGTTCAACCACAACATCACCAAAATCAAAATGATGTTTCTACAGTCAGCATCTGTGTGGCGTATGAAACTGTGACGGACTGTCAAAACATTTACACAACATCAGCGGTTTCAATAAGCATAAACTGAGGCATTTTGCCCAGACTCAGTGAAACACTTAAAGTGTCTGGTGGCTTGTCATGTGTTCATCCAGGAAACGTGCTACTGTTTAGGTGGCTGTGTGTGTGGTTATATATAATGTTAAAGGAATGGTCCTTTCTTCAGTTGTATTATCCTGACATGGCTGATGCTCCAGTAAGATGAACTTCAGACCTGTACTGCATGTAGGCCAAGCCAAATATCTAGCACAAAGCCAGAGATAAAACAGCAACACTACCTAGCATGCAGCACTATCACTCCAGGACATGACCTCCAGGGCAGCAGGGAACAGGTCAGCAGGCTATAGTATGTTCAAAGTGGATGGGTGTGGCTGCTCTGCTGGAGGGCCTGGAGGTCTGCCCTCTCTCCATTAATCTCCAGGGCTTTATATGAAACACCAAGAGGACAGCCAAGGGACACATGAATCATACACACGCACACACAGACACACACACTCCTCCACATGATGAATGAGGCCATAACACCTGTGGATATGGTGACTGTCCAATAATCCACTATCAGGAGTAAAAACAGGATTTGACTAGAGAAAGAGCAGTCGGTTCAGGCTTCTTAGATAAATGATACAGTCACGTCTCTAGGCCACGACCCCTTCAGAACCAGGACGTCCTGATCTGACTGACTGGATTGTCTGACTCTGTTTGTGACTGAGACGTGACTGCTCACTCTGTAAGACCAGGATGCTTGACTCTGTGACTGAGATGTGACCGCTCACTCTGTAAGACCAGGATGCTTGACTCTGTGACTGAGATGTGACCGCTCACTCTGTAAGACCAGGATTCTTGACTCTGTGACTGAGATGTGACCGCTCACTCTGTAAGACCAGGATTCTTGACTCTGTGACTGAGATGTGACCGCTCACTCTGTAAGACCAGGATGCTTGACTCTGTGACTGAGACGTGACCGCTCACTCTGTAAGACCAGGATGCTTGACTCTGTGACTGAGACGTGACCGCTCACCAGACAACCTTTGTGCTCAGCTGGTTCTGAGGTGTTATCACACTACACAACAACCCTCCCAACTCCTGTTACGTGAACGTCAGAAAAACAGACAGAGACAAAAAAATTATCTAGTCGAGACAGAGAGAGAGGAGCAAGCCTAGCCGGTAATTGGGTAAGAGTTGTCATGACTACAGTGATGCGCCACACTCCTATCCACCCCTAGCCTCACAAGCTGCTTGATCTTGCGAGCTTACATGAATGTTCACTGCAGCAGTAATCAGTAGTCTGGTAATTACAAGGCTACTCCACCCCCCTCTCACAAACAGCTTCCTGTCAATCTGTCAGCAGCATCAGAAGGTCCACACACAGCCCTGACACACATACATACATACACACACACACACACACACAGGCCTGACACACACACACACACACACACACACACACACACACACACACACACACACACACACACAGGCCACACACACACACACACACACACACACAGGCCACACACACAGGCCACACACACACACACACACACACACACACACACACACACACACACACACACACACACACACACACACACACACACACACACACACACACACACACACACACACACAGGCCTGACACACACACCACACAGGCCTGACACAAACACCACACAGGCCTGACACAAACACACACACAGACACACACAGGACAGATTCATGGAGGAGATGACCCTCTCTGGACTCTTTGTTGAACCAGAGACTAACAATAGTACTTCCCTGACTATCAGTCAAACACAAGCCATCCTATTGTCTGACCTTTGGCCCCGATCTTAAAAAGCAGCCCTCACCACATAGGCACACACACACACACACGCCATGTCTTAAGATGCCCCAGAGCAACAGGAGGTTCTGTCGTTTCGCCAGTTAATGAGGGTTGGGGCCAGAAGGCCAGGAGAAGGACAGGGTCAGAACAGAGGGCCAGGACACCTGCCAGAATTGTTAGAATAGCCCCCCTCACACCTCATCCTTGCCGCCGTCTGACATATGTACACATTTAGCAAAAGAAACAGCAGTAACCAAAATACCAAATATATATAAAGATTCATGAATCATTCTGTTTTTTTATATGCAAATATATCAACACTAATGTCGTATTTCTTGACAAGTTCAGAACCAGTGACTCGAGCACTGGGACTTGAGCACTGGGACTTGAGCACTGGGACTCGAGCACTGGGACTCGAGCACTGGGACTCGAGCACTGGGACTCGAGCACTGGGACTCGAGCACTGGGACTCGAACACTGGGACTCGAGCACTGGGACTCGAGCACTGGGACTGGTAACTCGACTCGGACATGGGCACAGGGGACTTCGGGCAAGACTCAGACTTGAGGTTTAATGACTTGACTACAACAATGCTTTTCTATACCATTTTTTATAGTGGTTCACATTTTGTGGTCTCCTTTCACCCTATATTGGTATCAGAAGTCTGACGGCACCATGGTGTGATGAGTGTCTGCTGAATTAACAATATATATAAATGTATATGAAAAAATGAAAAATTGCAAAGCATGCTGAATATTATTCTAATGAGCTCTGCCCCGAAACAAGGCGATTAATTAATACCCAGTGTGCTTTGCAGTTCCTTTTGGTATGTCAGTTTTCACATATAATACATATACATTTTGGAATATATATATACATATTTAGAATAACAGCTAGATTATTGTAAAATGTATTGCATTTTCACATTCATAGTGCAGTGAAAAATATCATATTACAATGTTTTATTGTTATTATTGTGGTTGTTCAAATTATATTTCAGAAATAGGAATTACTATACATCAATTGTCAGTGACAACAGTTTCACAAAAGTGAACAAACAGAGAAAGGTCAGGGATTACAATTGTATAAACCTATGATATAAACCTGTGTGATCTGGGAGTTGGGACAGATTTCAAATATTTCGTTTTTGTGTATCTAATATTTACCAGAGAGAATGAAGAAGTGAATAATTGTGTTTTGTCAACTTAAAACAAACACCAGAGTCTGGTAATCATATCAGTAATTTAGCAATGTTTAGCTTCATATTTGTTTTGGTTCTCTTGCCAACTTGTCTCTACTCAGCGCTGCTCTGAACTTGCTCCTTCAAGGTTGGTGCACACAGTTGAATTCATGGATTTAGCCACAGGTTAAGAGCTTCTCTTGCCTGGTATGTCCCGTTTAAGGGGTGTTTATTATCGCTGTTCATTGAAGATGTGCTGTGAATGCTTTATGCCAGGTTAGCCCAGGTCATTTTAGAATGCCCGTTCTCCTCATTCAGGGAGAACTGTTGGTGAGGTAACATGCTGTTACAGAGTCTGCCAGTTATACTGTGAGTTTATGGCGTGTTTGCCTTCAAGACAAAGTAGACGAGAATAGGTTTCCTCACTTGGGGCGGCAGGGTAGCCTAGTGGTTAGAGTGTTGGCCTAGTAACCAGAAGGTTGCAAGTTCAAACCCCTGAGCTGCCAAGGTACAAATCTTTTGTTCTGCCCCTGAACAGGCAGGTAACCCACTGTTCCTAGGTTCTCATTGAGAATAAGAATTTGTTCTTAACTGACTTGCCTAGTTAAATAAGTTTTTTTTTTTATATACATCATGACTAAAACATCAGATTACCTCCCCACATACTCTCCCTCGCTCCATCATTCCTTGTTCCAAGAAACACCTTGGAACAGAACACTTGTGCCAGAACAAGGTTCACATCCAACAGCCAATTAGACAGGATGGAACACACACATACCACCCCCACCAATGGTGCTTATCTGCCTTGACAAAACACCCTTCTTCACTCTGAACTCCTCACTCATTATGAGTTAATTAACACATCCTGGGAGAGAGATTGGTTGTGATGGGTACTGTTGTATGGGGAGAGAGATGAAGAGAAAGAGGAGAGAGAAAAGAGGGAGAAATGGCCCTGTCCGTGGATCTACTGTATATCACAGGAGGATGCTGGTACGTTCATTGGGGAGGAGGGGCTTGTTGTAATGACTGGAGCGGAATAAGTGGAAAGGTAACAAATACATCAAACACTTGGTTTCCATGTGTTTGATGCCATTCCATGTGCTCTGTTCCAGCTATTATTATGAGCTGTCGTTCCCTCAGCAGCCTCCACTGCTGTATATTGTATAAAGGCTGTGAACCCCACCTCCACCCTGGCAGTGTTACAAAGAGATTATTGTTGTTCTGAGAAGCAGTCTGTCTGGCCCATGCAGTGACCAGTTACCATCACTAATTACACACTCCTCACTACAAGCACGCACACACACACACACCAGAGGAGGCTGGTGGGAGGAACGATAGAAGGAAAGGAAAAAAAGTGTGGTTTCAATATGTTTAATCCCATTCCATGTATTCTAATGGTTCCCAAACAAGGGGTCGTGAGAATTTCCAAAATCCTGAAGAAAAAGATTATATATATATATATATATATATATACACACACACACACACGGTGTATACAAAATAAATAAATATATATTATATATATATATATATATATATACACACAGGTATCTCAAAATCATTGTCATGTGGTTAACCTTCAAAATCTAAATCAAACTATTCAAATCTAAAAGATAAAATAACTGGCAGCAAAAGAGCTGAGCACAGAACTCTGAGATGTACTGCAGCAGGTAACTTCCATTGTAAACTACATCAAACCACATCCACTGCGCACACACCTGTTTGCTAAACTATGTGGAGACACGGGATCAGAGAGTGACGATGTACTATTTCACACGGAGGCTTGGTGGCCAGAGGGGGAATGTTGAAAGAGTTTTCGCAGTGAGAGGGGAACTGTTGTAGATACATAAAACAGACCTGGTTGAGTTCCTGTGTAATGAAAAGAAAATAACAGAAAACTGCATCAGTAAGTGTCCCACACGAGTGATGACTGCTCACCTTAATGCTTGGAACAGCACTTTGGTACCTACTTCCCAATCCGTTTGACTGTGATCCTGGCTCAGATGGCATGCTGGTAAGTGAAATCGAACAGCTGATCGAGCTGTCATGTGACCCTTCTAATGCAACTATCCACGATGCTCCTCCCTCTTTTCCCCCTGCCCCACTACAAATTTTATCCCTGCAGGCCGTTACTGGGTCTGAGGTGGTAAAAGAGCTCCTTAAACTTGACCCCAAAAAAACATCTTGGTTAAGGTTGCTGCCCTATCATCACCAAGCCTATCTCCAACCTTTCCAACCTGTCTCTCCTTTCTGGGGAGGTTCCCATTGCTTGGAAGGCAGCCACGGTTCATCCTTTATTTTAAGGGGGAGTTCAAGCTGACGCTAACTATAGGCCTATTTCTATTTTGACCTGTTTATCAAAAGTGTTGGAAAAACTTGTCAATAATCAACTGACTGGCTTTCTTGATGTCTATAGTATTCTCTCTGGAGTGCAATCTGGTTTCAGGTTATGGATGTGTCACTGAAACCTTAAAGGTCCTCAATGATGTCACCATTGTCCTTGATTCTAAGCAATATTGTGCTGCTATTTTTATTGACTTGGCCAAAACTTTTGACACGGTAGACCATTCCATTCTTGTGCGTCGGCTAAGGAGTATTGGTGTCTCTGAGGTGTCTTTGGCCTGGTCTGCTAACTACCTCTCTCAAAGAGTGCAGTACAAAGTCAGAAAATATGTCTCAGCCCATACCTGTCACCAAGGGAGTTCCTCAAGGCACAATCCTTGGCCCCACGCTCTCCTCAATTTACATCAACAACATAGCTCAGGAAGTAGGAAGCTCTCTCATCCATTTTATATGCAGATGATAGTCTTATACTCAGCTGGCCCCTCCCCAGATTGTGTTAAATGCTCCGCAACAAAGCTTTCTAAGAGTCCAACAAGCTTTCTCTACCCTTAACCTTGTTCTGAACACCTCCAAAACAAAGGTCATGTGGTTTGGTAAGAAGAATGCCCCTTTTCCCAAAGGTGTTAATACTGTCTGCGAGGGTTTAGAGCCTGAGGTAGTCACCTCATACAAGTATGGCTAGACAGTGCACTGTTCTTCTCTCAGCACATATCAAAGCTGCAGGGTAAAGTTAAATCTAGACTTGGTTTTCTCTATTGTAATCGCTCCTCTTTCACCCCAGCTGCTAAACTAACCCTGATTCAGATGACCATCCTACCCATGCTAGATTACGGAGACATAATTTATAGATCGGCAGGTAAGGGTGCTCTCGAACAGCTAGATGTTCTTTACCATTCGGCCATCAGATTTGCCACCAATGCTCCTTATAGGATACATCACTGCACTCTATACTCCTCTGTAAACTGGTCATCTCTGTATACCCATCGCAAGACCCACTGGTTGATGCTTATTTATAAAACCCTCTTAGGCCTCACTCCCCCCTATCTGAGATATCTACTGCAACTCTCATCCTCCACATACAACACCCGTTCGGCCAGTCACATTCTGTTAAAGGTCCCCAAAGCACACACATCCCTGGGTCGCGCCTCTTTTCAGTTCGCTGCAGCTAGCGACTGGAAGAGCTGCAAAAAACACTCAAACTGGACAATTTTATCTCCATTTCTTCATTCAAAGACTCAATCATGGACTTTCTTACTAACAGTTGGGGTTGCTTCGTGTGATGTATTGTTGTCTCTACCTTCTTGCATTTTGTGCTGTTGTCTGTGCCCATTGATGTTTGTACCATGTTTTGTGCTGCTACCATGTTGTGTTTGCTACCATGTTGTTGTGTTGCTACCATGTTGTTGTTACGTTGTGTTGCTACTATGCTGTATTATCATGTGTTATTGCCTTGCTATGTTGTTGTCTTAGGTCTCTCTTTATGTAGTGTTGTGTTGTCTCTCTTGTTGTGATGTGTGTTTTGTTCTATATTTATATTGTATTTATTTATTTTAAATCTCAGGCCCCCGTCCCAGCAGAAGACATTTTGGTAGGCCGTCATTGTGAATAACAATTTGTTCTTAACTGACTTGCCTAGTTAAATAAAAATAAAACATCTAGTGTTCAGCAAAATTAACAACAATGTCAAATACAGGTAGCCTAGTCAAATAATTAACTTCCAAAGATAATAACCATACTCTCAAGCGGATTTCCACTAACGGTCCTTATGTCGCCAAACGTAGCTGCTGTTCATGTTGGTATCTGTACTGATGGCGCAAAAGCCATGACAGAGAGACATAGTGGAGTGGTAACGCGTGTGCAAGCAGTTGCTCCCGACACCACTTGGGTACACTGCAGCATTCACCGAGAGGCTCTTGCTGCCAAGGGAATGCCTGACAGCTTGAAATACATTTTGGACAAGACTGTGAAAATGGTTAACTTTGTTAAAGCAAGATCCCTGAACACTCGTGTATTTTCTGCGCTAAAAAATGATTTGGGCAGCGACCATGTAATGCTTTTACAACATACAGAAGTGCGCTGGTTATCAAGGGGCAAAGTATTGACATGTTTTTTTTAAATTGAGAGACGAGCTTAACGTTTTCTTTACTGACCATAATTTTCACTTGTCTGACCGCTTGCATGATGACGAGTTTCTCACACGACTGGCCTATCCGGGTGATGTTTTTTCTCACCTGAATAATCTGAATCTAGGATTACAGGGACTCTTCGCAACTAAATTCAATGTGCGGGACAAAATTGAGGCTATGATTAATAAGTTGGAGCTCTTCTCTGTCAGCAATAAGGACAACACACAGGTCTTTCCATCATTGTATGATTTTTTTGTGTGCAAATTAACTCAAGCCTACGGACAATTCAAATTTGTTATAGCGAAGCACAAGAGTGAGTTTGGAAACGGATGACACAAACAACTGGATTCGTTAACCCTTTCGTGCCCTACCTCCAGTCCACTTACCTATATTTGAAATTGCAACAAGTGGTTGTGTGAAAATGTTATTTAATCAGAAGCCACTGCCAGATTTACAGATTGAGCTGCACTCAGAGTATCCTGCAAATCACGCTGAACACCGATGCCCTTTGCAACCACGTACCTATGTGAGAATGGTTTCTTGCCTTGGCAAATCACGCAGCTAAGACACTGATGCCCTTTGCAACCACGTACCTATGTGAGAGTGGATTCTCGGCCCTCACTAGCATGAAAACGAAATACAGGCACAGACTGTGTGGAAAATGATTTAAGACAGAGACTCTGTCCAAAACAACCCAACATTGCAGAGGTATGTGCATCATTACAAGAAAACCCTTCTCATTAACCTGTGGTGAGTTATTCACAATTTTCAATTAACAAATAAAGTTTTATGTGTAAGAAAAAGATGGTGCCGGAGAAGGCAGACGTTTTACGTGCCCCCAACCAATTGTGATTTTTTGTTTATTTATTTGCGTTGTTTGTAACTTAAATTTGTACTTATTTTGTACATAATGTTGCTGCTACCGTCTCTTATGACCGAAAATAACTTCTGGACATCAGGACTGCGATTACTCAACACGGACTGGCAGAATCCTTTTTTTCCTATAGTCTGACGAGGCCGAAGCGAACAATATACTGCTTTCTCGGGAACAGGCCCAGATCCCCGTGATTTGCATGAAGAGGATGTGGAGAAAAAGGGGCCGGAGGGCGGGCTGCCTTGTGAGAATTTGTAGGCGATCGAATAAACCCACACTTCCTTCCATTCTGCTAGCAAACGTGCAATCTTTGGACAATAAAATAGATGACCTACGCGGAAGATTAAACTACCAACAGGACATTCAAAACTGTAATATCTTATGCTTCAAGGAGACTTTGCTGAATGAGCAGACAAGTGGCGGCGGACTATGTATGTTTGGAAATAACAACTGGTGCAAAATATCTAAGGAAGTCTCGAGCTATTGCTTGCCTGAGGTCGAGTATCTCATGATAAAAAGTAGACCACACTACCTCCTAGAGAGTTTTGACCAAACTGACCTCTCTCTCTCTCTCTCTCTCTCTCTCTCTCTCTCTCTCAAGGTGGGGAGAGATTACAATACAGAGACTACAATACATGGAGAGACTACAATACATGGAGATGAGAATACAATACATGGAGATGAGACTACAATACATGGAGAGAGAGACTACAATACATGGAGATGAGACTACAATACATGGGGAGAGAGACTACAATACATGGGGAGAGAGACTACAATACATGGGGATGAGACTACAATACATGGAGATGAGACTACAATACATGAAGAGAGACTACAATAATGTGGAGATGAGACTACAATACATGGGGAGAGAGACTACAATACATGGGGAGATGAGACTACAATACATGGCGAGAGAGACTACAATACATGGAGATGAGACTACAATACATGGGGAGAGAGACTACAATACATGGAGATAGAGACTACAATACATGGGGAGATGAGACTACAATACATGGAGATGAGACTACAATACATGGGGAGATGAGACTACAATACATGGAGATGAGAATACAATACATGGAGATGAGACTACAATACATGGAGATGAGACTACAATACATGGAGATGAGACTACAATACATGGGGAGAGAGACTACAATACATGGGGAGAGAGACTACAATACATGGAGATGAGACTACAATACATGGAGATGAGACTACAATACATGGTGAGAGAGACTACAATACATGGGGAGAGAGACTACAATACATGGAGATGAGACTACAATACATGGAGATGAGACTACAATACATGGAGATGAGACTACAATACATGAAGAGAGACTACAATACATGGGGAGAGAGACTACAATACATGGGGAGAGAGACTACAATACATGGGGAGAGAGACTACAATACATGGGGAGAGAGACTACAATAATGTGGAGATGAGACTACAATACATGGAGATGAGACTACAATACATGGAGATGAGACTACAATACATGGGGAGAGAGACTACAATACATGGGGAGAGAGACTACAATACATGGGGCGAGAGACTACAATAATGTGGAGATGAGACTACAATACATGGAGATGAGAATACAATACATGGAGATGAGACTACAATACATGGGGAGAGAGACTACAATACATGGAGATAGAGACTACAATACATGGGGAGATGAGACTACAATACATGGAGATGAGACTACAATACATGGGGAGATGAGACTACAATACATGGAGATGAGAATACAATACATGGAGATGAGACTACAATACATGGAGATGAGACTACAATACATGGAGATGAGACTACAATACATGGGGAGAGAGACTACAATACATGGGGAGAGAGACTACAATACATGGAGATGAGACTACAATACATGGAGATGAGACTACAATACATGGGGAGAGATGAGACTACAATACATGGGGAGATGAGACTACAATACATGGAGATGAGACTACAATACTACAATACATGGAGATGAGACTACAATACATGGAGATGAGACTACAATACATGGGGAGAGAGACTACAATACATGGGGAGAGAGACTACAATACATGGGGAGAGAGACTACAATAATGTGGAGATGAGACTACAATACATGGAGATGAGAATACAATACATGGAGATGAGACTACAATACATGGGGAGAGAGACTACAATACATGGAGATGAGACTACAATACATGGAGATGAGAATACAATACATGGAGATGAGAATACAATACATGGAGATGAGAATACAATACATGGAGATGAGACTACAATACATGGAGATGAGAATACAATACATGGAGAGAGACTACAATACATGGAGATGAGAATACAATACATGGAGATGAGACTACAATACATGGGGAGAGAGACTACAATACATGGAGATGAGAATACAATACATGGAGAGAGACTACAATACACAGAGAGACTACAATACATGGAGATGAGACTACAATACATGGAGATGAGACTACAATACACGGAGATGAGACTACAATACATGGAGAGAGACTACAATACATGGAGATGAGACTACAATACATGGAGACGAGACTACAATACATGGAGATGTGACTACAATACATGGGGAGAGAGACTACAATACATGGAGATGAGACTACAATACATGGAGATGAGACTACAATACATGGAGATGAGACTACAATACATGGAGATGAGACTACAATACATGGGGAGAGAGACTACAATACTACAATACATGGAGATGAGACTACAATACATGGGGAGAGAGACTACAATACATGGGGAGAGAGACTACAATACATGGAGATGAGACTACAATACATGGGGAGATGAGACTACAATACATGGAGATGAGACTACAATACATGGGGAGATGAGACTACAATACATGGAGATGAGAATACAATACATGGAGATGAGACTACAATACATGGAGATGAGACTACAATACATGGAGATGAGACTACAATACATGGGGAGAGAGACTACAATACATGGGGAGAGAGACTACAATACATGGAGATGAGACTACAATACATGGAGATGAGACTACAATACATGGGGAGAGAGACTACAATACATGGGGAGAGAGACTACAATACATGGAGATGAGACTACAATACATGGAGATGAGACTACAATACATGGAGATGAGACTACAATACATGGGGAGAGAGACTACAATACATGGGGAGAGAGACTACAATACATGGGGAGAGAGACTACAATAATGTGGAGATGAGACTACAATACATGGAGATGAGAATACAATACATGGAGATGAGACTACAATACATGGGGAGAGAGACTACAATACATGGAGATGAGACTACAATACATGGAGATGAGAATACAATACATGGAGATGAGAATACAATACATGGAGATGAGAATACAATACATGGAGATGAGACTACAATACATGGAGATGAGAATACAATACATGGAGAGAGACTACAATACATGGAGATGAGAATACAATACATGGAGATGAGACTACAATACATGAGGGAGATGAGACTACAATACATGGAGATGAGAATACAATACATGGAGAGAGACTACAATACACAGAGAGACTACAATACATGGAGATGAGACTACAATACATGGAGATGAGACTACAATACACGGAGATGAGACTACAATACATGGAGAGAGACTACAATACATGGAGATGAGACTACAATACATGGAGACGAGACTACAATACATGGAGATGTGACTACAATACATGGGGAGAGAGACTACAATACATGGAGATGAGACTACAATACATGGAGATGAGACTACAATACATGGAGATGAGACTACAATACATGGAGATGAGACTACAATACATGGGGAGAGAGACTACAATACATGGAGATGAGACTACAATACATGGGGAGAGAGACTACAATACATGGGGAGAGAGACTACAATACATGGAGATGAGACTACAATACATGGGGAGATGAGACTACAATACATGGAGATGAGACTACAATACATGGGGAGATGAGACTACAATACATGGAGATGAGAATACAATACATGGAGATGAGACTACAATACATGGAGATGAGACTACAATACATGGAGATGAGACTACAATACATGGGGAGAGAGACTACAATACATGGGGAGAGAGACTACAATACATGGAGATGAGACTACAATACATGGAGATGAGACTACAATACATGGGGAGAGAGACTACAATACATGGGGAGAGAAACTACAATACATGGAGATGAGACTACAATACATGGAGATGAGACTACAATACATGGAGATGAGACTACAATACATGGGGAGAGAGACTACAATACATGGGGAGAGAGACTACAATACATGGGGAGAGAGACTACAATAATGTGGAGATGAGACCACAATACATGGAGATGAGAATACAATACATGGAGATGAGACTACAATACATGGGGAGAGAGACTACAATACATGGAGATGAGACTACAATACATGGGGAGATGAGACTACAATACATGGAGATGAGACTACAATACATGGGGAGATGAGACTACAATACATGGAGATGAGACTACAATACATGGGGAGATGAGAATACAATACATGGAGATGAGACTACAATACATGGGGAGAGAGACTACAATACATGGGGAGAGAGACTACAATACACAGAGAGACTACAATACATGGAGATGAGACTACAATACATGGAGATGAGACTACAATACATGGAGATGAGACTACAATACATGGAGAGAGACTACAATACATGGGGAGAGAGACTACAATACATGGAGATGAGACTACAATACATGGAGATGAGACTGCAATACATGGAGATGAGACTACAATACATGGGGAGAGAGACTACAATACATGGAGATGAGACTACAATACATGGAGATGAGACTACAATACATGGAGATGAGACTACAATACATGGAGATGAGAATACAATACATGGAGATGAGACTACAATACATGGGGAGAGAGACTACAATACATGGGGAGAGAGACTACAATACATGGAGATGAGACTACAATACATGGGGAGAGAGACTACAATACATGGGGAGAGAGACTACAATACATGGAGATGAGACTACAATACATGGAGATGAGACTACAATACATGGAGATGAGACTACAATACATGGTTAGAGAGACTACAATACATGGAGATGAGACTACAATACATGGAGATGAGACTACAATACATGGGGAGAAGGACTACAATACATGGGGAGAGAGACTACAATACATGGAGATGAGACTACAATACATGGAGATGAGACTACAATACATGGAGATGAGACTACAATACATGGGGAGAGAGACTACAATACATGGAGATGAGACTACAATACATGGAGATGAGACTACAATACATGGGGAGAGAGACTACAATACATGGGGAGAGAGACTACAATACATGGGGAGAGAGACTACAATACATGGGGAGAGAGACTACAATACATGGGGAGAGAGACTACAATACATGGGGAGAGAGACTACAATACATGGGGAGAGAGACTACAATACATGGGGAGATGAGACTACAATACATGGGGATGAGACTACAATACATGGGGAGAGAGACTACAATACATGGAGATGAGACTACAATACATGGGGAGAGAGACTACAATACATGGAGATGAGACTACAATACATGGAGATGAGACTACAATACATGGAGATGAGACTACAATACATGGAGATGAGACTACAATACATGGGGAGAGAGACTACAATACATGGAGATGAGAATACAATACATGGGGAGAGAGACTACAATACATGGGGAGAGAGACTACAATACATGGAGATGAGACTACAATACATGGAGATGAGACTACAATACATGGGGAGAGAGACTACAATACATGGGGAGAGAGACTACAATACATGGGGAGAGATACTACAATACATGGGGAGAGAGACTACAATACATGGGGAGAGAGACTACAATACATGGGGAGAGAGACTACAATACATGGAGATGAGACTACAATACATGAGATGAGACTACAATACATGGAGATGAGAATACAATACATGGAGATGAGACTACAATACATGGGGAGAGAGACTACAATAATGCGGAGAGAGACTACAATACATGGAGATGAGACTACAATACATGGAGATGAGACTACAATACATGGGGAGAGAGACTACAATACATGGGGAGAGAGACTACAATACATGGGGAGAGAGACTACAATACATGGGGAGAGAGACTACAATACATGGAGATGAGACTACAATACATGGGGAGAGAGACTACAATACATGGGGAGATGAGACTACAATACATGGGGAGAGAGACTACAATACATGGAGATGAGACTACAATACATGGAGATGAGACTACAATACATGAAGAGAGACTACAATAATGTGGAGAGAGACTACAATACATGTGGAAAAACTACAATACATGTGGAAAGACTACAATACATGGGGAGAGACTACAATACATGGAGATGAGACTACAATACATGTGGAGAGAGCGACTACAATACACGTGGAGAGAGAGACTACAATACATGGGGAGAGAGACCACAATACATGGGGAGAGAGACTACAATACATGAAGAGAGACTACAATAATGTGGAGAGACTACAATAATGTGGAGAGAGACTACAATACATGGAGATGAGACTACAATACATGAAGAGAGACTACAATAACGTGGGGAGACCACAATACATGGAGATGAGACTACAATACATGAAGAGAGACTACAATAATGTGGGGAGACCACAAAAATGTGGAGAGAGACTACAATACGTGTGGAGAGAGAGACTACAATACATGAGGATGAGACTACAATACATGAGGATGAGACTACAATACATGAGGATGAGACTACAATACATGTGGAGAGAGAGAGACTACAATACATGTGGAGAGAGAGACTACAATACATGAGGATGAGACTACAATACATGGAGAGAGACTACAATACATGAGGATGAGACTACAATACATGGAGAGACTACAATACATGAGGATGAGACTACAATACATGGAGAGAGACTACAATACATGTGGAGAGAGAGACTACAATACATGAGGATGAGACTACAATACATGGAGAGAGACTACAATACATGAGGATGAGACTACAATACATGGAGAGAGACTACAATACATGAGGATGAGACTACAATACATGGAGAGAGACTACAATACATGTGGAGAGAGAGACTACAATACATGAGGATGAGACTACAATACATGGAGAGAGACTACAATACATGAGGATGAGACTACAATACATGGAGAGAGACTACAATACATGGAGAGAGACTACAATACATGAGGATGAGACTACAATACATGGAGAGAGACTACAATACATGGAGATGAGACTACAATACATGAGGATGAGACTACAATACATGGAGAGAGACTACAATACATGAGGATGAGACTACAATACATGGAGAGAGACTACAATACATGGAGAGAGACTACAATACATGAGGATGAGACTACAATACATGGAGAGAGACTACAATACATGGAGAGAGACTACAATACATGGAGAGAGACTACAATACATGGAGAGAGACTACAATACATGGAGAGAGACTACAATACATGAGGATGAGACTACAATACATGGGGAGAGACTACAATACATGGAGAGAGACTACAATACATGGAGAGAGACTACAATACATGAGGATGAGACTACAATACATGGAGAGAGACTACAATACATGGAGAGAGACTACAATACATGGAGAGAGACTACAATACATGGAGAGAGACTACAATACATGGAGAGAGACTACAATACATGAGGATGAGACTACAATACATGGAGAGAGACTACAATACATGGAGATGAGACTGCAATACATGGAGAGAGACTACAATACATGGAGAGACTACAATACATGAGGATGAGACTACAATACATGGGGAGAGACTACAATACATGGAGAGAGACTACAATACATGGAGAGAGACTACAATACATGAGGATGAGACTACAATACATGGAGAGAGACTACAATACATGGAGAGAGACTACAATACATGGAGAGAGACTACAATACATGAGGATGAGACTACAATACATGGAGAGAGACTACAATACATGAGGATGAGACTACAATACATGGAGAGAGAGACTACAATACATGGAGAGAGAGACTACAATACATGAGGATGAGACTACAATACATGGAGAGAGACTACAATACATGAGGATGAGACTACAATACATGGAGAGAGAGACTACAATACATGGAGAGAGACTACAATACATGAGGATGAGACTACAATACACGGAGAGAGACTACAATACATGAGGATGAGACTACAATACATGGAGAGAGAGACTACAATACATGGAGAGAGAGACTACAATACATGAGGATGAGACTACAATACATGGAGAGAGACTACAATACATGAGGATGAGACTACAATACATGGAGAGAGAGACTACAATACATGGAGAGAGAGACTACAATACATGAGGATGAGACTACAATACATGGAGAGAGACTACAATACATGAGGATGAGACTACAATACATGGAGAGAGACTACAATACATGAGGATGAGACTACAATACATGGAGAGAGAGACTACAATACATGAGGATGAGACTACAATACATGGAGAGAGAGACTACAATACATGGAGAGAGAGACTACAATACATGGGGAGAGAAACTACAATACATGGAGAGAGAGACTACAATACATGGAGAGAGACTACAATACATGGAGAGAGAGACTACAATACATGGAGAGAGACTACAATACATGGAGAGAGAGACTACAATACATGGAGAGAGACTACAATACATGGAGAGAGACTACAATACATGGAGAGAGACTACAATACATGGAGAGAGACTACAATACATGGAGAGAGAGACTACAATACATGGAGAGAGACTACAATACATGGAGAGAGAGACTACAATACATGGAGAGAGACTACAATACATGGAGAGAGACTACAATACATGGAGAGAGACTACAATACATGGAGAGAGACTACACCCGACTTGAAAAAAATCTAAATATACACATTGCGAGATATTTGGCGAAATAGGCAGACATATTATTTTTGTTGTTTACATTCTGTTGTTTACATTTGAACTATAAAACAACATGAGCAGGTCTCATTTCCAACAATAGCAAAGCAGGCATTGTGACATTGAACAATAAACTGGGAATAGAACGTTCCGAAGGCGAGTTGGTGCCACGGTGCTCAATAGAACTAATAGTAGGTGGCAGGGTGAAAATGCACTAAAATAAGGCCTGTTTTTTGCGATTACTTCAAAACAATGGCCTTACCAGCTCTGCTAGGGTGAGTAAAATGGTCAGAGTGGTCTCATTTGTGTCTGTAAGTAGCTATTCAACGTTAGCTTGGGTGTAAGGCCAGAACGCTCAAATCAACCCTACTGCTCTGCCCGAACGTCCACTGTGCGCTCCAAGGGTGAAACGGTCTGAATTTACAAACTGACCATTTTTCTCTGGATGGAAACACCATAATATTAATCCAATGAATTAAGCCAAATTTCTTCAAATCAATCCAATATACTATTTTATTACAAAAAAGTTTAAAATTCTCTGGTAATGTCAATGCAGAATACTATCAAATGCTTCTCAAAGATGCCCTCTGGTGGTCAAACTAGCAAAAACTTGCAGTAACAGAAGAAATGGCTGAGAATGAAATGACGTGCCACAGAATGCTGTGGCAGCACGCAGGGTGTGCCGCAGTATGATGCAACTTTTAGAGGAAGAATCACTGTTTATCTTTCGCTGTGCCCTCCGGTAAGCCACTTAACCCTAATAGCTCCAGGGGTGCTGTATAATGGTGACCCTGGCTGTGAGCCCACTCCCTGCAGGTGTCTCAGAGGGAGTTGGGATATGCAAAAAAAACATTTCCATTACTCACTTGTATGTAACAGGACAAATATAAGCACCCCCACCCATCCATTGAGTCCGAATCACAATATGGTCACTATAATGTACAATACCAAAAAACACTTCATCCAGTCAAATACATAGAACATGTTCTGTGTTCATTTCTCTCTTTCTTTCTTACCAATCTATCTTCCCATCTCTTTGTCATCCTAACCCCCCTCTTGTGTTCATTTTTCTCTTTCTTTCTTACCAATCTATCTTCCCATCTCTTTGTCATCCTAACCCCCCTCTTGTGTTCATTTTTCTCTTTCTTTCTTACCAATCTATCTTTCCATTTTTTGTCATCCTAACCCCCCTCCTGTGTTCATTTTTCTCTTTATTTCTTACCAATCTATCTTCCCATCTTTTTGTCATCCTAACCCCCCTCCTGTGTTCATTTCTCTCTTTCTTTCTTACCAATCTATCTTTCCATCTTTTTGTCATCCTAACCCCCCTCCTGTGTTCATTTTTCTCTTTCTTTCTTACCAATCTATCTTTCCATCTTTTTGTCATCCTAACCCCCCTCCTGTGTTCATTTTTCTCTTTCTTTCTTACCAATCTATCTTTCCATCTTTTTGTCATCCTAACCCCCCTCCTGTGTTCATTTTTCTCTTTCTTGACCCATTTTCAGCAGAACGGAGACAATAGTAGGTCCCCTAAGGGCAGCAGAGGGCAAGTTTGAATATCAAAAGGCCCCAATGTCCCCCACCTCACCCCCCTCAAACCCCACCCCTCAAACCCTGCCACCACTGTCCATCTGCCAGGAGAAGAGATGTGAGCGGGAGAAGGGGGATGGAGAGAGAGAGGGAGAGAGAGAGAGAGAGAGAGAAAGGTATGGGGAATGTACATGGTGACAGACTGCAAAGGTGCAGAGTGAAAGAGAGAGAGAGTGTGAGAGATAGATGGATGGAGAGAGACAGCGGGTGTGTGGAGAGTTGGTGACAGGAGAGAGGAATGGAGAGAGGAATGGAAGGAGCCCTCTCTCTCTCTCTCTCTCTCTCTCTCTCTCTCTCTCTCTCTCTCTCTCTCTCGTCCTTGAGTTATTGTCTACTGATATTTTGTATCATGTCGTGTTTTGTGTGGACCCCAGGAAGACTTGCTGCTCTGTTACACTAAACACACACAATCTCCCGGGAATCAAACCCACAACCCTGGTAGTGCAAGCGCCATGCTCTCCCAACTCCATGGGGATCCATAATAAACACCAAACTCCATCTCCGACTATGCTCATGGTTTCTGAAAGAATCAAATTCATTCTCTATCATTTTTTTTGCATCATTTCACATCAGTACTGTGATATAAATGTATTGTGTATTGTGTTCATTGCCTGAGTATTGTGTGTATTGTCTGAGTATTGTGGGGAGAGTTGCAACTCGCAACACACACATACTGGGTAAAATGACACAGTCCTGCTGAGAACCTGACCAAGCGTGACACGACAGTTGATGGTGTGTGTGTGCGTGCACTCCAGTAGAATCTATAAAGACATTACACAGCCACTCTGTCTACAGCAATGAGCCCCAATGGATTGGTCAAAAATAAACGTGTATTTTTTTCATATATAGACACACCATACATTTTTATAAAATCAACTATGTGTAGGCTACTGAGCTTGTCTGATGCTTTAAGCACTGTGATTAAAAATGAAGACACAAATTACTAAAATGAGGGAGCCAGAGATCAATATAGCCTAACCAGAAGAAAAACACCTGTTCCCGACCCTCGTCCTCCGCTGCTGCTGGCCTTCGTGGATTCTGCCGTTATGCTCCTGAAGTTGACGATAATAGGCTACACCAGCGGTCAGAAAACGTTTCCATTTGGAGTGCCAAGTTATCGTACCATTCCTACTAGGGATGCACGACATATCGGAATCGGCCGATAGCTAAAAATTCCAACATTGACCCAATGTCTAGTTTAATGCAGATGTGCAAAACCGATGTCAAAGCTGACGTGCATACCTATATAACGTAGGTAGATGACGTGCATACCTATATAACGTAGGTAGATGACGTGCATACCTATATAACGTAGGTAGATGACGTGCATACCTATATAACGTAGGAAGATGATATACATACCTATATAACGTAGGTAGATGACGTGCATACCTATATAACGTAGGTAGATGACGTACATACCTATATAACGTAGGAAGATGATATACATACCTATATAACGTAGGTAGATGACGTGCATACCTATATAACGTAGGTAGATGACGTACATACCTATATAACGTAGGAAGATGATATACATACCTATATAACGTAGGTAGATGACGTGCATACCTATATAACGTAGGTAGATGACGTGCATACCTATATAATGTAGGAAGATGATATACATACCTATATAACGTAGGTAGATGACATGCATACCTATATAACGTAGGTAGATGATGTACATACCTATATAATGTAGGTAGATGACGTGCATACCTATATAATGTAGGTAGATGACGTGCATACCTATATAACGTAGGTAGATGACGTGCATACCTATATAACGTAGGTAGATGACGTGCATATCTATATAACGTAGGTAGATGACGTGCATACCTATATAACGTAGGTAGATGACGTGCATACCTATATAACGTAGGTAGATGACGTACATACCTATATAACGTAGGTAGATGACGTGCATACCTATATAACGTAGGAAGATGACGTATACATACCTATATAATGTAGGTAGATGATGTGCATACCTATATAACGTAGGTAGATGATGTGCATACCTATATAACGTAGGTAGATGACGTGCATACCTATATAACGTAGGTAGATGATGCATACTATATAACGTAGGTGCATACCTATATACCTTAGGTAGATGACTTGCATACCTATATAACGTAGGTAGATGACGTGCATACCTATATAACGTAGGTAGATGACGTGCATACCTATATAACGTAGGTAGATGACGTGCATACCTATATAACATAGGTAGATGACGTGCATACCTATATAACGTAGGTAGATGACTTGCATACCTATATAACGTAGGTAGATGACGTGCATACCTATATAACGTAGGTAGATGACGTACATACCTATATAACGTAGGTAGATGACGTGCATACCTATATAATGTAGGTAGATGACGTGCATACCTATATAACGTAGGAAGATGATATACATACCTATATAATGTAGGTAGATGATGTGCATACCTATATAACGTAGGTAGATGATGTACATACCTATATAACGTAGGTAGATGACGTGCATACCTATATAACGTAGGTAGATGACGTGCATACCTATATAACTTAGGTAGATGACGTGCATACCTATATAACGTAGGTAGATGACGTGCATACCTATATAACGTAGGTAGATGATATACATAACAATATAACGTAGGTAGATGACGTGCATACCTATATAACGTAGGAAGATGATATACATACCTATATAATGTAGGTAGATGATGTGCATACCTATATAACGTAGGTAGATGATGTACATACCTATATAACGTAGGTAGATGACGTGCATACCTATATAACGTAGGTAGATGACGTGCATACCTATATACCGTAGGTAGATGACTTGCATACCTATATAACGTAGGTAGATGACGTGCATACCTATATAACGTAGGTAGATGACTTGCATACCTATATAACGTAGGTAGATGACGTGCATACCTATATAACGTAGGTAGATGACGTGCATACCTATATAACGTAGGTAGATGACGTGCATACCTATATAACGTAGGTAGATGACGTGCATACCTTAGGTAGATGACTTGCATATATAACGTAGGTAGATGACGTGCATACCTATATAACGTAGGTAGATGACGTGCATACCTATATAACGTAGGTAGATGACGTGCATACCTATATAACGTAGGTAGATGACGTGCATACCTATATAACGTAGGTAGATGACGTGCATACCTATATAACGTAGGTAGATGACGTGCATACCTATATAACGTAGGTAGATGACGTGCATACCTATATAACGTAGGTAGATGACGTGCATACCTATATAACGTGCATACCTATATAACGTAGGTAGATGACGTGCATACCTATATAACGTAGGTAGATGACGTGCATACCTATATAACGTAGGTAGATGACGTGCATACCTATATAACGTAGGTAGATGACGTGCATACCTATATAACGTAGGTAGATGACGTGCATACCTATATAACGTAGGTAGATGACGTGCATACCTATATAACGTAGGTAGATGACGTGCATACCTATATAACGTAGGTAGATGACTTGCATACCTATATAACGTAGGTAGATGACTTGCATACCTATATAACGTAGGTAGATGACTTGCATACCTATATAACGTAGGTAGATGATGTGCATACCTATATAACGTAGGTAGATGACGTACATACCTATATAACGTAGGAAGATGATATACATACCTATATAACGTAGGTAGATGACGTGCATACCTATATAACGTAGGTAGATGACGTGCATACCTATATAACGTAGGTAGATGACGTGCATACCTATATAACGTAGGTAGATGATGTACATACCTATATAACGTAGGTAGATGACTTGCATACCTATATAACGTAGGTAGATGATGTGCATACCTATATAACGTAGGTAGATGACGTACATACCTATATAACGTAGGAAGATGATATACATACCTATATAACGTAGGTAGATGACGTGCATACCTATATAACGTAGGTAGATGACGTGCATACCTATATAACGTAGGTAGATGACGTGCATACCTATATAACGTAGGTAGATGAGGTACATACCTATATAATGTAGGTAGATGACGTGCATACCTATATAACGTAGGTAGATGACGTGCATACCTATATAACGTAGGTAGATGACGTGCATACCTATATAACGTAGGTAGATGACGTGCATACCTATATAACGTAGGTAGATGACGTGCATGCCTATATAACGTAGGTAGATGACGTGCATACCTATATAACGTAGGTAGATGATATACATAACAATATAACGTAGGTAGATGACGTGCATACCTATATAACGTAGGAAGATGATATACATACCTATATAACGTAGGTAGATGATGTGCATACCTATATAACGTAGGTAATATAATAAATATAATAATATATGCCATTTAGCAGACGCTTTTATCCAAAGCGACTTACAGTCATGTGTGCATACATTCTACGTATGGGTGGTCCCGGGGATCGAACCCACTACCCTGGCGTTACAAGCGCCATGCTCTACCAACTGAGCTACAGAAGGACCACAAGGTAGATGATGTACATACCTATATAACGTAGGTAGATGACGTGCATACCTATATAACGTAGGTAGATGACGTGCATACCTATATAACGTAGGTAGATGACGTGCATACCTATATAACGTAGGTAGATGACTTGCATACCTATATAACGTAGGTAGATGACGTGCATACCTATATAACGTAGGTAGATGACGTGCATACCTATATAACGTAGGTAGATGACGTGCATACCTATATAACGTAGGTAGATGACTTGCATACCTATATAACGTAGGTAGATGACGTGCATACCTATATAACGTAGGTAGATGACGTGCATACCTATATAACGTAGGTAGATGACGTGCATACCTATATAATGTAGGTAGATGACGTGCATACCTATATAACGTAGGTAGATGACGTGCATACCTATATAACGTAGGTAGATGACGTGCATACCTATATAACGTAGGTAGATGACGTGCATACCTATATAACGTAGGTAGATGACGTGCATACCTATATAACGTAGGTAGATGACGTGCATACCTATATAACGTAGGTAGATGACGTGCATACCTATATAACGTAGGTAGATGACGTGCATACCTATATAACGTAGGTAGATGATGTGCATACCTATATAACGTAGGTAGATGACGTGCATACCTATATAACGTAGGTAGATGACGTGCATACCTATATAACGTAGGTAGATGACGTGCATACCTATATAACGTAGGTAGATGACGTGCATACCTATATAACGTAGGTAGATGACTTGCATACCTATATAACGTAGGTAGATGACTTGCATACCTATATAACGTAGGTAGATGACGTGCATACCTATATAACGTAGGTAGATGACGTGCATACCTATATAACGTAGGTAGATGACTTGCATACCTATATAACGTAGGTAGATGACGTGCATACCTATATAACGTAGGTAGATGACGTACATACCTATATAACGTAGGTAGATGACGTGCATACCTATATAACGTAGGTAGATGATGTGCATACCTATATAACGTAGGTAGATGACGTGCATACCTATATAACGTAGGTAGATGACGTGCATACCTATGTAACGTAGGTAGATGACGTGCATACCTATATAACGTAGGTAGATGACGTGCATACCTATATAACGTAGGTAGATGACGTGCATACCTATATAACGTAGGTAGATGACGTGCATACCTATATAACCTAGGTAGATGACGTGCATACCTATATAACGTAGGTAGATGACGTGCATACCTATATAACGTAGGTAGATGACTTGCATACCTATATAACGTAGGTAGGTGACGTGCATACCTATATAACGTATATATAATTCATTGCCCTTGACAATCAACCATCCTCTGTCGTGGATGATGTTGGCTTTCGCCGACTGGTCGAGCACCGGTACACACTATTTTTCAGATGTTGCCCTACCGGAGTTACACAGTTTTGTTGAAACGTACTGTACATCTATGAGCTACTTGCTATGGGCGTCACTGCTATTAGCTTCAAAACGGACATTTGGCGATGTCAGCCCATGAGCATGCTGAGTCTGACAGCACAGTGGGTCGACGAGGATTTCGTACTGAGGAAAACTGTATTGCATGCTCAAGAATGTGCTCATTGTCATGCCGCTGCTGCCATTTCAATGGCATTTGAGAACGTGTTTGAAACTTGGAAACATGAACACACTCCTAGAGCCATTCAAACAACTGACTGGATAAATAAGCTCATCAACTGTGTCTGCAGCAGACATGATACCCTCTGTCATGGTATTGAAATGCCTGCTCAACAAAACGGCAGACACAGTGGGGTTAAAACTTCCAAAAGTACTTGAGGCTGTGAACAAGCGATTAGGTGGAATTCTCTCTGAGCCTCTTTACTGTGTCGCCACCGTGCTCGATGCTAGGCACAAGGACCGCTACTTCTTTAACAGGTATTCTCTCTGAGCCTCTTTACTGTGTCGCCACCGTGCTCGATGCTAGGCACAAGGACCGCTACTTCTTTAACAGGCATTCTCTCTGAGCCTCTTTACTGTGTCGCCACCATGCTCGATGCTAGGTACAAGGACCGCTACTTCTTTAACAGGCATTCTCTCTGAGCCTCTTTACTGTGTCGCCACCATGCTCGATGCTAGGTACAAGGACCTACTTCTTTAACAGGTATTCTCTCTGAGCCTCTTTACTTCTTTAACAGGCATTCTCTCTGAGCCTCTTTACTGTGTCGCCACCATGCTCGATGCTAGGTACAAGGACCGCTACTTCTTTAACAGGTATTCTCTCTGAGCCTCTTTACTGTGTCGCCACCGTGCTCGATGCTAGGCACAAGGACCGCTACTTCTTTAACAGGTATTCTCTCTGAGCCTCTTTACTGTGTCGCCACCATGCTCAATGCTAGGTACAAGACCAGCTACTTCTTTAACAGGTATTCTCTCTGAGCCTCTTTACTGTGTCGCCACCATGCTCGATGCTAGGTACAAGGACCGCTACTTCTTTAACAGGTATTCTCTCTGAGCCTCTTTACTGTGTCGCCACCGTGCTCGATGCTAGGCACAAGGACCGCTACTTCTTTAACAGGCATTCTCTCTGAGCCTCTTTACTGTGTCGCCACCATGCTCGATGGTAGGTACAAGGACCGCTACTTCTTTAACAGGTATTCTCTCTGAGCCTCTTTACTGTGTCGTCACCATGCTGGATGCTAGGTACAAGGACCGCTACTTCTTTAACAGGTATTCTCTCTAAGCCTCTTTACTGTGTCGCCACCCTGCTCGATGGTAGGTACAAGGACCGCTACTTCTTTAACAGGCATTCTCTCTGAGCCTCTTTACTGTGTCGCCACCATGCTCGATGCTAGGTACAAGGACCGCTACTTCAGGTATTCTCTCTGAGCCTCTTTACTGTGTCGCCACCGTGCTCGATGCTAGGCACAAGGACCGCTACTTCTTTAACAGGCATTCTCTCTGTGCCTCTTTACTGTGTCGCCACCATGCTCGATGGTAGGTACAAGGACCGCTACTTCTTTAACAGGTATTCTCTCTGAGCCTCTTTACTGTGTCGCCACCCTGCTCGATGCTAGGTACAAGGACCGCTACTTCGATGCAGACAAGAAACAGGGTTTACCTGAAATGTTACATTCACAGCTGGACAAGATGAACCGACTGAACAAATTAACAAGTAAGTGAAAGATATGAATGTTTTGATTATGTTTTACTGGTAATGGGGACATTCGTATATCCCAACAAAATAACTTTTTGGTCAGTGTGGTGTGATGTGTGTGGTGTGTGGTACCTTTACTTAACTAGGCAAGTCAGTTAAGAACAAATTCCTATTTACAATGACGGCCTAGCCCGGCCAAACCCGGACGCAGGGCCAACTGTGCGCCGCCTTATGGGACTCGCAATCACGGCCGGATGTGATACAGCCTGGATTCGAACCAGGGACTGTAGTGACGCCTCTTGCACTGAGATGCAGTGCCTTACACCGCTGCGTCCGTGTGTGTGTTAACTATTTAACTGTACAATAATATTTAAAAGGATGCAAACATGTTAAATATCACTATCGTTTTTTTGGCCAGGAAAATAACGGATATCAGTATCAGCCAAAAATGTCATATCTGTGCATCCCTAATTTCTACTGATATGTGTGCCAGTTATGATTTTCATGTGCACATTTTTGTGGAACAGTCTTCATATCTCAAAATCAATGTCATGTGGTTCAACAAAATTCTATATAAATGAAAATGATACAAATCTCAAATAACTTCTATTGCCAATGCTCATATATAAAAATAGATCACATAAAAC